>NW_015654520.1:368540-421634 GCF_001515625.1 Sinocyclocheilus rhinocerous
CAGTCTTAAGTTGCTGGGGTATATTTGTAGCAATAGCCAAAAATACATTGTATGGGTCAAAATTATAGATTTTTCTTTTATGCCAAAAATCATTAGGATATTAAGTAAAGATCATGTTCCGTGAAGATATTTTGTAAATTTCCTACCGTAAATATATCAAAACTTAATTTTTGATTAGTAATATGCATTGCTAAGAACTTAATTTGGACAACTTTAAAGGCCATTTCCTCAATATATATATATTTTTTTGCACCCTCAGATTCCAGATTTTCAAATAGTTGTATCTCAGCCAAATATTGTCCGATCCTAAAAAACCATACATCAATGGAAAGCTTCTTTATTCAGCTTTCAGATGATGTATAAATCTCAATTTCGAAAAATTGACCCTTATGACTGGTTTTGTGGTCCAAGGTCACATACAGGGACGGAATATGACACAGCGATGCCCTGGGCACCGACCGATTAAAGGCCCCCTCGGCTGAAATTCCGTTCCTTTTTTATTCGAAATTTTTCCAAACTTGTTAACTATATCATAAAATATCACCATTCTCAAATATAAGTAAATACATTTTGCACCTTTATAGATCATGTTAGTTTATCTATAATGGGCTATGGGAAAAGTAGCCTATTATTAGTGTAATCTTTTAACTAGCCTATGCATAAAACCCGTCTTTTAACTTGTATTAGATATGGGTGTCATGTCATAGAATATTTTTAATATGACTGACTTTGTATTTAAGGTAAATTTAATAAATACTTTGTAAGTTACTAATTATAACACTTTCATTGTACATAAAGAGAGCAAATAATATTTGCATTATCAAAGAATATTAACTTCAGTCTAGAAAGTTCAAGCACTCTCAACAACTCCCATTATAATCACTGAAGCTGTTCATACTGTGAAATGATTATCTTACTTGCATCGTACACACATCTGCACTTTGTTTATAATGAGAGAATTCGCCAGAGAGCAGCATTCACAAAACAAAACACGGGCTTTTCAGCGATGACTCATCTGAATGCCTCTGATTGGCCATTGCATTCATAAGCTCAACAGAAACCTGTGTGATTGGTTATAATGCGCAGCACTGTAAAAACGCGTCTGGCTCAGCGCCAAAGCACAAACACAGATTTTGAATTTGGCAGCTGATGCTGTGTCGCACTGAACGTTCTAATCGTATCAAATATAAAAATATATATTATTCAGCCATTTTTTTGTTGGTCTTTGGAAGCTGCATTCAAAATCCACTTGGCTTTCGGTAGGCCCGTGCCTTAATCCGGCCCTATGGGGTATTTAGGGCTACGGATTTTGTCTGAACCTGTCAGACTGAAATCTGAAGAATTGTGGTCACATGGACCAGAGCTCAGGATACCGTGTGATGTACTGCATTCTGTGGGAGGAGTTTCTTTTATCTGTTTGACATCCACCTTATGAAGGAGCTGTAAGAAGCTACTTTGGTTCATTTGGCTCCCAACATCCCATCATATCAACGACAACAGTCATTCAGAAAGGTATGTGCATTGCAGTGTGTGTTTCCTCTTGTAATTCAGCTGTTACTCATTACTTTTACATTTTCCACATATGTTAATCATTAAATGAATTGGTTAATTCTGTTGGTTTTGTATAATTGCTTGTTTTATGGATCTTTAACAAATAAGTTTAGAATGGTTGCCCCAGTCATTGTATTGATATATACTGGGATTAATATTATTATAAAAATTTTGAAAAATGAATTATTGTTAAAATGCATTATTATTAAATGTATTATTAAAAATGAAATTATTTCAGTCTTTACACTTTAAAAACAATCCCATTTAATTCAATGTGTAACTTGTCGTTTCTTTGTAATCATTTGTGAAATGTACTAGACATTTGAGTGAAAATTGTTTCAAAGTAAATCCTACCATTTTTTTTTTTTCCCTCCAGTTTAGAGTTTATTCAACAATGCAATCTTCACAACGTTTATACATCCACCTCCCAGAAAAAAATATGAAGAATTTCAAAAATCGGGTGAATGGGTGAGCAATGTCAGAAATGATCTTTCCTGTCCTGCAGGAATTGATTTGCAGGGTCATTTTATACAAAATACTTCAATATAATTAATTGTTTCTAATAAATTCATAATTTAAATGGCTGTTAATTATAAACTTAAATCAACAGAAGAAAACTGATCAAATAATCCACAAGATAAAAACATCACAGCTTGAACATGCAAAATGATTGACAGGCAGAAAGAGGCTCAAAGTCATCTGACTGGCTAAACAAAGAAACGGACCACAATCACATTTGTTTTCCAGTTGACAGAAGCTATAGACAGGTGTGATATTTTACGACAGCAAAATCAGTGCTACTCGTCAGGTAATATTATCTGAGTGCCATTCCATAAACGATGGCTTACAGTGCCTTTATTTAACACTGGCTTTCAATCTGTTTTAGGTGCAAGTTTGAGGTTTTTTTTTCCTGTGTAGCTATACATACGACATAAGAGATTTGGAAAATGAATGGATGGAAGTATGTGATTTGATCGATGTCTGCCTTTCTTCATAGAACCATGGGATTGTTGTTACAGATTTGCATCCATTTTTGACACACAGTGAGCTTCACAACTACTTTGACAAATTTGGGACAATTACAGAATGTGTCGTAAGTACTTTTATAATCGAAAACTTTTAACAGGGCAGATATACGTTATATGGAAGTTAAACCTGACTCTAAATCAACTTCTAGTCGGTGGGATGATTTGTGTTGCTTGAGTAAAATAGACCAGGGGGGTATTCCAGAAAGCAGGTTATGTGACATACCCATGTTTAAGGGTAAGTAAACTCAGCTTTCGGTTCCAAAAACGGAGGTAACTCTTAGGGTAAGTATATATCAACTTATTCCCTGAACATAGGTTCAGAGTTAGTTTACTTCAGCACTATCAGCACATGCGTGACCTTATAATATTATGATTACAATATAGTTATCAAATATACTATATACATATATATATATATAGTTGTATGATATGCTGATTATAAAGCACTATTATAAGTAATATATAACGTAATATATTATTCTAATATGTTATTATATTTATTGTCATGTATAATACTTATCGATATATATTAATTATAAAACACTATTAAAACAAGGTAATGTTTATTTTATTCTAATATATTTATTCTATTTTATTGTCATCTCACACATCGTGGATCTGCATTTTCTATAATGTATTTCTATAATAAAAATACATATGTGATATTTCTTATTATATAATTAGCATCAAACAAACAATATAATACGTATGCTCAGTGATTAAACGATTAAATGCAAAAAAAGAAAGAAAAATGATTGCACAACCATCAATTAGATGGCGATATGCACTAAGCATGTAAACGACCATTGAACAAAAGAAGAAGAAAGAAGCAGCATGGCGCGCTTTTTCTTAGCGTTGGTTTCCACAGTGACTCGTCGATTCGTGGCTCTGTTGAGAATGTCTTGTGTGTTAACCGTGAACATACTCTGGGTTGACTGAACTTACTCTCGGATGCGTTTTACTCTCGGAACCAACATACCTCAAGTAAGCCAGGTTTGGGTTAATCAACCGAGAGTTCAGGGTATATGTGACGGTAAGTTAACCTTGCTTTCTGGAATACACCTCAGATGAATTGTCTCACTTGTAAACTTTTCTTTAGCAAACAGTTAAAAATAGTTGAGTTAATGGTGAATAGTTGAGAGGGAGAGGGAGAGGGAGAGAGAGAGAGAGAACACATCTCAGTATGTTGGGTCAAACATTTAACCCAAACAACCTAGCGCAGGGTTTGTCAATTTTTGACCTAGTGCTGGGTTGCCAAAATGACCCAAATTGGGTTGTTTTTAGCTCAACAATTTGTCTGTAGTTTACTTACTTAGATGACCCTTATATTTTTGATGATCTTTACTGTAAACCTTGGCTCCTCTTGTAATTTGTGAACTTTTCTCAATGAACAGTTCACAATCGACAAGTCATCAGGATGGCCAAAGGGTGTGGCCTTTGTGAGATATTCATCTTCAGAGGAGGCTAAAGCAGCAGAAGAAGTTGGGCCACACTGTCTTGGAGGTTTTCACTCATAGATCAACGGAGTTGTTACACCAAAAGTGAGTCAATCTACTGTTTGTAGCAAGAAGGCCTACAATCCCTGCTAAAAAAGACTAGCTTAGACTTCCATGCTGGTCTGGATTGGCTCATGCTGGTTTGGTGCTGCTCATGAAGGTGAACCAGTGTAGCCATGTCCTTCACCAGCAAAAATGGTCCTTCTGATTAATCTGAGGTGCGTTTCCCAAAAGTAACTATGGTCGCACATTCTGTTGTTACCAATAGAGTTCAATGGAACTTGCAACCTCAGTTGGCTAACGGTGCTTGTGGGAAACGCACCCCTGATTGACCAAAGGAAGCTTGCTAGTTAAGATAGACTGAAGGTGTTGTCACATTTACTGTTGCTCTGCGAAATTTTGTGTTCGAAATCCAGTCATTCCAGTGGTTTCGCTCATATTCATGTTGGTCACATGAATTCGCTGTGTTGAGCAAGAAAAACCAGCTTGTTTTGAAAGTGACTTCTGTGTGAGCTGTGCCTTTAACATCTCTACACTATTGAGAAGAGACTGTGGACCAATTTCGCTAATGTGATCGCACCCTAAGAAGGCCTGGTTGGGACACCAGCATCCCATACCAAGGACCAGCATCCAAAATAACTGATAACCAACAAAGCTGGACTTTTCAACTGGATTCCTGTAGAAATATATTCAATAATGTCCATTCATCTCAATATGGCAGTTGCTTGGTTTGGGACTGTTTGAGTTAATTCTTGTGATGCCATTAGCCAGTCAGTGTTGTCATGAAGTCAGGAAAAAGTAGTGACATGGCATTTTAAGTTCAGATGCTTGGCTCAAAACAACTTGGTGGGAGAACTGTACTGCCTGAGCTGTCATGAGCAGATTTCATAGCACGTATTGCCATTGAGATGAATGGGAAAGCTAAAAGATTGTTCTCTCCAGGTACTACAGACCTCATTTTATGGTTTGGAATGGGGCAGCACACCATAAACCCAATCACAACTCTCACTCTCTTTTTTAGATGTCTGTCCAGAACAGATTTGACAGCCAGTTAAATACTCCTCCATGCCAATCCTTTCAAACAGACCTGTGTGTGAACTAAAAGTGGAATATAGGAGCACCGACAGTTGCTGACTGCAGTGATTTACACAAAACCTCATCCTACCACAATGTGAACTAAATGTTTCTGCATGATAAACCAGTGTATATTGTTGCATTTTGTACCTAACATTAAAAACCCTGTTTGATTTAATGTCTGTATGCCCTACTGTAAATGATCACTTTTATATGTATACCTCAAATGTTGAATAAATGTATTCTCAGAGCAACTCTTGTTATGTCTTTTAATGAGATTTATTAATGACAGAACATTTTGATTGCCAAGGCTCAATTAATCTGAATTGACTTTGCAGCTTGATACAGCAGCCTAATAATGAGAATGCTTGGTGAATAATAACAATTTTGAGTCAAAATTATTAGTATTATTATTTTAATATGGAAAATATATTTTATTTTATAGGCCTACTCTGAATTTGTAAAGATTAAAATTAGAAATACTGTAGGAATACTTGAATTAGCATAGTTATTGCATAATTAAACTCTTTAATCTGCACATATCGGTCAATAATATCTCGGTGAAAGTACCATGCTATTTGTTCTCATACAAACTACGTGAAAATAGTATCGACAACCATAGGTCATGATTACAAATGCAACTACAAAGATACATTACATTGTTTATGTGGACCAAGGAGCTCTAAAACAGAGGTAGACAATAAAAAAGATGTATTGAATAAAATTCACATATTTCGGCGAGGACAAGATGCGAATTTTTCCGTCAAATATTTATTCTTCACGAACGCTTCAAGGTCATCCGTGTTGTCGTTGTGTATTAGCGCGCTAGAGGGCAGCAACAGCAGCCTGTCCGACATGACATTCAGCAAACGAAGAAGAAGCTGATTCCAGCAGTGTCGTTACTGGAGGCTTTATGACAACAGCGTGATAGAATGGCGAACGCGGGTGGCGGTAATGCACCTATTTGCGTTGGTGCCAGCCGCCGTTAAAAACCAAGAAGAAGAAGATGGCGAACGCGGGAAATGAAATCGTGTTTAAAAAGGTACATTTCAATACGTTTAACTGTTTACGTCTTCAAGTCTGTAACATACAGTTCATAATAAGGGATCAAGTCGAAAGTATTAGGATTATTAGCGTTTTCTTGTTACGACGCCGTTGCTCCGATTCCTGTTTTAATGGCTAACATTCATCTGTTTTTAAGGAAACTGTTGCCAAACTTTTGACACGCTCTTTTAAGGAGGATAAAACCAAAGGTGAGACGGTTATTTCTTTTAGGAAATTGTCTAACGTTACCACACTCAGGGTTCACAATATTATAGTTGCTTCACCTGTCAATGTTTGGTAAAAAGAGAGAAGTTATTGCTCAAGAAACTGTATTATGCTGTTTAAAATGTCCTATATTACAAATTATTATTATTATTATTTTTCCAGTCATATATTTTGCAGCGTAGTATTCAATTTAGTCTCTTGGTTACCTGTCATAATGTCAAAACACATCATGATCTTGTTCTTCATTTTGTGGCCAGCAGTGTGTTGCCACTGTTGATACATATCCAAACAATAAAACAAAACCATTTATATTCCCAGCTAAACGTCTGTAGATAAATGTCGCACTTACGTTAAAACACTGAGAGTTTAGAGATGTAACTGAGTTTAGTGAGTTTTCACACCTAGTTTGATTGAGCACTCCCAGTGGTCTTGAGCCTCTATAAGGTGTATTTGAACACCACAAATAATCTCAGACCCTCTAAAGACCTCTTAAAAGGAATTGATCTGAGTAGAATTTGTTTGTGGGTCCATTTTGAAGTCCCCTTACATTTGAACACCCATTGCATGGCGCATTCAAGTCATTTTGTAAAGATAGTATTTACAAGTTGAGCGCATGTGAATGGCGCTGTAAAGTCATAATTGAATTCTTTCTTTAAGCCGAGTTTCCAAGCTGGGGACGGTAAAAAAAAAAAGAATGAAATTATCAATATTTTTAATTTATCTAGGCTGCATGTACAAAATGCGATAGTATTGTACAGTTGCGATAGAATATGTAACGATTTAATTTACAGCACCTTTATAAATTGAATAAAAAACGCAAAAACACACTGATGCACAATCTTTATTCATCATTTTGTTGAAGTAAAACTTAATACGCTTTTGTAGAAAAGGTGCATCACTATCTTGCTTCAACCAAATGACTTGAACGCACCTGATGTCTTAATTACGACTTCCCAACTCGTAATTACGAACTTCCAAGGAAGACTTGAACACACCATACGGTCACTTGCAGCCGGTCGCCTTTACCTCAACTGAGTTTGGTTCATTTAAAGTGTTCTATTAAGCCACCCTTACAATATCGATGAAGGATAAAGACAGAAAGTTAATAATTCAGAAAAAAAATGGTCTGTGAGATCAGGCAGCCGGACGGCATTCAGTTATGAAGGTTTTCTTCCACAGTCAGCAGTGATGCTGTCATACTTGTAGCAGAGATGCTGAAAGTATTTGTTGAAGGTAAGGCAAACTTTACCTCTATAGGCACTGCATACTTTGTTATGGTACAATGCAGTATTATTAAGATGAATATCTGTATGCTACAGAGGCGACACGCAGAGCTGTTAAACAGGCCGACAGTGAGGACTGTGACAATATTGATATTGAGCACTTTGAAAAGATTCTGCCACAATTGGTAAGTTTTATGTTTATGCATATGCTTGAGATATTCTGTTCTTTTAAATTTGTTGTGAGTTTGATTATAGTAATACTACGGTAATAAACTATGGTCATGTTATTTGGCCCTCTGCTAAGAATTAATTCACTCAAATTGACTTGATCTAAATTGATTTTTATATAAGCAGTTTATACATGTGTATATATAAATATTTACATAATATGAAAGTTTTGAAGATTTAGAAAAATGTTACACAGTTCTGTGCTCAATTTTTGTCAGTTGTTTTCATGCTTTTAATGAATCTTAAAATATACATTTTCTGTCAGTCTGTCTCATTTCGCGTAATTTTTTGATGCGTAGCAAAACCACGATATTTTCTCACAGTGTATTGATGTCAAATTTCCTTTGCAGCTTCTTGACTTTTAATTTTGCTGAGGAGCCAGTAGATGGCGACGTAACCCAGTTCTGCTGGGCCTGAAGATCCTGGACTTCACTTTGCATATTCGCACAAGCTTCAATCTTATTTTGACAGTGTGTATATGTTAAATGTATGATTGATTTAATAATAATAATAAACAAAACTGTTAACGAGTTATTTTATTTGTGATCCAATGCTCATACATCTCTTAAACGTTCATATTGTTTCGTTTTTTAACTATGTGCCGCCAACATGTTCTGTGAAGACGGGCCGATTGGAATGCCTGCTGGGTAGCAGTGCTGTTATTGCCTCCTTGTAAAGAGGTCTTGAGTCTCACCCCGTGGCTCTGTAGGCCACCTGTGCTCTGCTCAGCGGCAGGTGCTTCCAGCATGCTTTGCTCCCCCATCAAAGCCTCTTGAAGCAGTTGGAATTGATTAAAGTAATAAGGGAGGCAGCAAAGACCCTTAGATGATGACAAGTGGCAGGAAAAAGAAGCACCCCCCTCCGGCCACTTTGAAGTCCCCCCCCCCTTTCCCTCGCTGTCCTGCAATGTGGTATAGTTGGAAGGTGTCACGAAGGTGAGAGGGCACAGGGTGGAATGTGTGTGTGTGCGGAGAGAGTGTCAGCCTGTTAAAATTATTGTGACCACACGCATAGTTGTTCAGTTTTAGTGGAAGCGTAACAAAACAAATTGGAACCAAAGAGCATGACACAGGAAGAGAGGGGTGTAATTTTGAGTGTAAATAAACAAGACGTTGAGTCGCTCAAGGGGGCTCCCTGTCTTTCATCAAGGCAGAGAGAAAGCTTTTTGCTCTGATAATTGCACTCTTGGAGTTAGTCGAACCTGCCGCCAGTGAGTTTCCAGCTGTGATGTTAAGGGGTTTGCTTGAATAGGTTTGTTATTGGATAAGCAAAGGAAAAGACAAGATCAACATGTTGGATTTTGTTAGATCCTGTAGTTAAGGGCAACAGCAAGACATATTGCTTGTAAAAAAGCTTATTTGCTTAATTCGGGGTTCCCATGTTCAGATAAAAACGGGGCTGTTTTTTTGTGGTTTACAGGTCTGGAAAATTAATTTAACCATGGGAATTTGTGTATAGTGAATATTTTTTTTTTTCTAGTAATGTTCAACTTTAAATATTTAATAGGCTAGAAATTGCTTTTAGCAAATATGTCTGTAAAATTGAGGAAATCCAGATACCATTTGAGTGAAATTCATGGGTGTCTTTGGTCAAAATGTGGGAGTCGTTCAATACATATTATTGTGCTTTTTATTGAACATAACTGCTTTATAAAATCATACATCTTTGCAGTTCGCTTCAAACTTGATAATTAAACTTCAGTATTACGTAAATGATGAATGTTTTGTGTTAGATGTATTTTTAATTTTTTTTTTATTATAATTGCCCTTATTTTATTATCAGTTTTGCTTTAATTCCAGGTTTATTCCATTGGAACAGAGTAGACGTTGACCCATTTCCTGCCTTATGAGAAGGTTCGTCAAAATGTTTCAGAAAGAGGCAGCTTTTGTCTCTGATGAAAAATGCTTGGGTTGCAAGTTGGAAATCATTAAAGGGTCCATCAGTGTATTCTTATGTCATATTTACCATTTGTAAAAAAAAAAGTCAATTTAATAGCAAAGCATCTTTGTTTAATTACGTTGGGTGGTTCTCTGTCGTTCAAGAACAGCTTTGCTTATTTATATGAGTCATTGGGAGTTATTTCAAACAACTGATTATTGCAAAAGTCTTAGTGTTAATTATGCAGAATTAAAAACAAATTTCTGATTCCGTAACAGATTTTTGTTCGGTACTGCTCATCATTTGCCGCCATTTCATGCAGTCCTGATAATGACGATTGTTTAATGCTATGAAGTCACTAAATTCATTTTAGCACTTTCTACATCTTCATGGTATACGTGTCTGTCGTGCGAATGTATTTCTAGCCTGTCCATTTTAGCTTTCTATATGATCATTGTAACTGCCTGTGCATCTTAGTGGAATAAATGACCTCTGAAGGCAGCATTATTGAACATTTGAAAGTAGTTAAGACAAGAATGGAGGGGTGGGTTGAAAAGAGTAATGAGTTAAAGCTTTTCTTGATCCTACATTAAAGACTGGGAGTGTCAACAGCCATTCCAGACGCTTTGGAGAAGCTCTGGAGTGCTGAGCTCTTTCCCTGTGAGACAGAGACTGATCCGTCTCCAATTCGGCAGTAGAGTTTGGATGGGTGTACATAAGTCAGCATTCAGGTCTGTGGTTTGTGAGTAAGGCAGTGAATTGGATACGATGTTATGAAGGCAGGAGTTACTATGGCGTGGCATTCTGACTAGTCAGGAGATCAGTGTTCAACAGTAGCTCCATGGGATTTCACCCCCCAAATTTCCTTTGTATTTGTAAATCTCATTGGAAGATTGGAAATATTTTTGCACAGTTACAACAGTTTTACAAGTGCTATGGTTATATTATTAGTAGTAGTATTATTGTTTGGCATGTTTCGTAAAGCTTGAAAGAATCGGTCTTTATTGAGTGTCATTGTTTTCTTTGATAATTTCTCTTTGTATGTTCCACAAAAGAAGTAAAGTCAACAGGTTCTGGAATGAAATGACTGAGCAAGTGATGACAATCTGTCTTTACTTAAACTCAACCTACTCAGGTCTCAGCCTGGACTCGGTCTTGACTGAGCTGGTCTCGACTATAACTTTGACTAACACTAATGAACAATATATGTAATTTGACTCCTTGCTTCTAATAAGACAGTATTATTTATACCCCTTATTTTGAAACTGGACTTAAGAAACTGGGCTGTTTGTAAAGAGCTTTAGTATTTTCTTTGTTGCTGAGTGACGCCGCACTGAAACACAGTCGCCATGAGACTGAGTTCTTTATTTCTTTTCTTTTTCAAGCTCTACATTATTAGGCAGCTTGTTTAAGTCATAAAATATATGTCAATCCGATCCAACAGTTGTCGTCTCTATATTGAACTGGACACATGAGCTGGCAAAAATTTCAAAGAGAATGTGAAAGAAGTCCGGCAGTTTAGGTTCTCCATAAAACTTGCAGCGTATACATAAGACATGGTTTGCTGTCAAATTTCCAGTGGTTGTAGAATTTGTCAATCAAATTGAAGACCATATTCATTCAGAGTGTATAGAACACTCATTATGGTCAAAGATAAGAGAATCAGTAGATGAGTTTGACTGACAGATTGGATTTGGAAAGACCTACATAAAGTTTTCCTTGGTAACACCTGGAGAGAAGCTCACTGTTTGCCTTTGTGACCTGAGCGGGGGCCACAAGCAGCCTGACCTGGCCTCTGAGGGGCCTTCCTCCAAAGACTGGCTCGGCTTCAACGGGGAGCCTCGGGCTCTGTGTTTATGCTGATAAGAACATACCTGGCAGCTTCAGACAGTAGGGCACATTGCTGGGATCACTCCTAAGTGCTTTTGGCGCTTGGCTGTTTGTCTGGGGCTGAGGTCGGACCTCTGCTGTGCTCTACCTATTGGCTGGTGCTCTTGAAGTCATGGGGGGGGGACTCCGGAAAAGACTCTTCCGGAACAAGTGAGGTGGATGATCAGGTCACCGACCTTGGCTTGCAGCTTAGGAGGGGAAAAAGTGCACAAGAGTTGAACAATTAGGCTGTAGACTGGGCTATTTCTGGAGCCGCTCTGCCCTTCCTTTGCTAGTAACCACTGTGCAAGTCCCACTAGATGCCCGAGGTGCATGCAGTAACAACAAGGTAATCCCCTTACATAACACCAGCCTGTAAGTGCCTGTCCTTCAATTAGTTCTGGGGAGGCCTCTAAAAATAAAGAGCTGCACTGACTTGAGTGACGTCAGAAGGTCAGGAGTGACTGGGGCGATGGGTAACCCAAATTAGAAGTGACTTGACTGGAGGTTAGCAGAGCACTCTATTTTTAGGTCTTTCAAAGGTTGAAAATACCACTGCAGAGGCCCTGTATGTACTTCTCCAAAGCTTAGTAGACCTAGTGCATCATAATGTCATGCGCTCCAGATCATGAAAGGGAAACGTCCTGGTGATATTTGAAAAGGAGCAACTAATGACTGAAATCTCTTTAGGAGCCTGCCGAGCGCTGGTGGTGAACACCGTGTGGAGTCACACCATAGTTAGACTTCATCGTTAGAGCTAAGGTTAGCGCAGCATTGTTTGAGAAAGTGTTGGATTGGAACTCATCACTACTTCCTGCATTCATATCATATATCAGAATTTGGTTTAATGGTGGGTTATTACAATTATGCTAAATGGGGAATTTTACAGGAAAAGTCTGTAAAGCTTCAAAAAAGACAAAAGTATCATAAAAGTGCTTCATAGGTCTTAGCTTTGTGTATTTAAAAATTTAATTTGTATTTGTATTTAAAATGTACTTGTAAACTTTAAGCCTTTATTCAGTAGCTGAGTTGTGAATTCTGGTACTGGTTCCAATTCCTCTGAATGATTTGGATTACTTATTGTTTCCATCAGTGTTCTTGTATGACTTTTTAGGCAGAAACACAGTTTTTACAGCATTCACTGCTCTCAGCAGTCTGTCAAATGAGATCATTTCAATTTCAATAGAACAGATATGTGAAAGTTGTGAAATACTTTTTAGATGAACATTTATGCATTTGGCTGATGCTTTTATCCAAATTTACTTATAATGCATTCAGGGTATATATTTTGTTCATACTATTTTTTTTGTGTGGGAATCAAAGCCATGTCCTTTCAAAACCTATAGGCACATTGGAAAAATGTGCCTGTAGTGACATTTCTGCAAAAAGGAAGTACGTTGCTTCTTGCATGTTGCGTGATGCATGCCCTTTGAGTGGTGCTAAAAGTGCAGTTATTTGTTATTTAGTTATGTCTGAAACAGATGGGCGTGAACCTGGCAACATTTAATTACTTTACATTGCTTCTTGCACGTTAGCTACACTAATCCCTACCCTAAACCTAACCGATAGTGTTAACAAAAGCAAACATGAGATAAAACCGCTTGTCATTTTAGCTTGCTTCTACATGTCTTTGAGCTCTTTTATTGTGACTTGTGTTTCATGGAACTCGTACCTGACACATTGTAAGTGATATACTGTACCATGTGTGCTACTAAGCAAGTTTACTGTGCCAGAAAAGCCATATATATATATGAAACTGGTTATGTGGCATAAACGTTAAACACACTCTGTATCTTTCCCTCTGCTGAAGCTCTGAAATGGACTACAGAATGCACCAGACTTCATAATTTGAGAACTGTAAGAGAGTGCATTCCAAGAAGCAGTTTTTTGGTCTCCTACACCCTTCTCATGCCATTCAAAGAGCTGACTCTGGAGGGTAAACCCTTCGAAGGTGTTAGGACATAGGGATGAGCACTTCAGAATGGAACGCACAAAAGACTTAGAATATTTGCAATGATCACATGATTTAGACTAACTGAGGATGGGGCTGCCTACTTTTACTAGACCACTCACATGTGGATTATATGAGGAGATTTTCCTTGACAAATGTATCTACCTGCTGAGCTGAAATGGCATTACTGCCAGATGGCTTTATATATATATATATATGAATATATATGAACATGAAATGATGACCATAAAAAACTTGGGTATTTTGGAAGTCTTAGCTGTGAAATACTGGGAATGTGAATACTTTACATTAGTGGTTAGTAAGAGCAACTGTTGTGTAATTAAACTGTATCAGATATAAAGATTTTTATTATTATAGAATACATAAAACCTCAAAAGAATCTGAATGTTGAGTTTAGAAGGAAAAATTTAGGTGCTTAAAAGCAAGGCCTCTTTTTTTGCTTATGGCAAGAGACCAAAGAGACTGAGCTGAAATGGCATTACTGCCAGATGGCTTTATATATATATATATATATGAATATATATGAACATGAAATGATGACCATAAAAAACTTGGGTATTTTGGAAGTCTTAGCTGTGAAATACTGGGAATGTGAATACTTTACATTAGTGGTTAGTAAGAGCAACTGTTGTGTAATTAAACTGTATCAGATATAAAGATTTTTATTATTATAGAATACATAAAACCTCAAAAGAATCTGAATGTTGAGTTTAGAAGGAAAAATTTAGGTGCTTAAAAGCAAGGCCTCTTTTTTTGCTTATGGCAAGAGACCAAAGAGACGCTGTTCAAACCACTTTTACGTTTCTGTGGCAGGAAATCTAATAAAACAAAGAGTGAGCAGCCGAGGTGATTTACCAACCTGTCTTGACATCAGAGCTGAAATAAAGCAGAGCTGTTGGAAATAGGTTGGTTTGAGGGAGTAAGAAGGTTGAGCTGTTACTCACATGGCACATTCGATGGGTCCACAGAGTGATGCAACATATGACCATCCATGAAGATATTATCCTTTGTGACGGTAGAAATGTCCCAACTGCAGATGTATTTGCGTATCTGTAGGACTTCACAGACAGGAAATTAACTTGTTATTAAGGGGCACAATTAATACACTACACTGCTAAAATATCCTGTTAAATTTATGGTTAAAATATATATGTGTGTGCGTGTATATATATATTATGTTATTATATTATATATTATGACAATGTTTCAGGCATTATGGGATGGCATATTGGAGCCTGTATATTTTATCATTTATTTATGATATAATGTTAACATACTTGAACTACACAATTGTACCTTTAAATGTACTGATAACCACCATAATAATATAGGTGATAAAACAGAAAGTCACATGATGAATCAGAGTTCACTGAAAGTAGCCTGTATAAACCAAGGTGACTGAGGTTCATACGGTGTACAGGATCATACTCACAAACACAAAACACAATCTGGGTATCACACGAGACAAAATATGAAATAATGCAATTAATGAAATCAACACAAAATAATGCAATTAACATGGACTAAATAATGTGAAACACTAAAAATGCTGCTGCAATTAGTTATAACAACTTAAAATTTGTTGAGATAACTTAAATATTAAACTAAACTCATTTTAAGTCAAACATGAACACTTGTTGAAACAACGCATTATTTTTTATTTTAATGTTGAATTTTAACTAATCGCAGCCATCCTTTTTAGCATAATCATATGTGATATCACGCAGGGACTTCTGGGAATGTCCATTTGCTGTTTTTCACTGTAAATTATAACGTAATTCATAGTTTTTACTTCCAGAAACCATAAAATTGACAGTTTTTTTAAGAGTAAAAATACATAAAATTATTAACAGGTTTTTAACTGCAGAGTTTTTAAGATCTTTTTATAGCTATTAAAATTACAAACATTTTTAGTGTAGATTTCTACTGAGCTGCTGTCACAGATGTGTATATATCTGCTATGGCAGTGAATCTCAACCTTTTGGCGTACCGGACCCCAGTCCAATTCAGAACCATCCTCAAAGACCCCCAGAACAAAATTGACTCATATCATGTGTGTCTTTGTGAGGACCAAATGCAGTCAAGTATAATTCAAGTTAGCTCACTTGTCCAGTATTTGGCCATATCATCAGCTATATTGGATTTTTCTTTCATGGGAACATGTCATGTCAAAATATACAAAATTATACGGACCCCCTGGCCTTATGTCAAGGACCACTAGGGGTCCACGGACCCCTGGTTGAGAAACACTGTGCTATGGTACAATGGCTTTGAGTGTTACTCATTCAGCCAAATTTTAAAGCCACAAATATTTGTTTTTATAAAATTTGTTTTACTTTTTTGAGACTTCTGTTTTGTAGTATTACAAGTACTACACAATATGCATATAGGCTAATTTGTTTTTTGCAATGATGCCATTCTGCGGCAATAAAGTTTCAAGTAATAAGATGTCATAATAATATAGGTATTTTGTTCACTGGACTATCCAACAGTAATTTATTTGAATTTCAAGCGATAATTACAGTATTATGTGATTACTAATACTGTGATGAAAGATTTTGGTCATGCTCCCCACCCCTAATTATTTCTACCACATGCATAATGATGCTATAATACGTCTAAAATAAATGTATACTATAATAATGTGATTATTTTCATTCCTTTGGACATTTAACCAGATGAGGCAAGTCTATATGAAAGGAAATAGTTAATGCACCAATAACCTCTGTATACAGGCCCCGTCCTCCCTCATACTCGGCGTCCTCCTTGATCTGAGTGGTCTACTCCTTCCCAGACATAAAAAGTAAACCACTCCAAAAACAGCACCAGTGCAGATCCAATCTCAATGAGCTGTAATTTAAAGAACGACCTGCTGGAAAAACAGCAATACATTTGCAAAGCCTTCAAAGGAGTGTGTTCACCTTTTTGTACATAAAACAAAACACTTTAGCTATTGGCTATGAAAAACATCTCACAACATGCTGGGACAGAGAGACTATGGACTGGCATAATGGGGGGGAGCTGTCAAGCACACAGCCAGTTGTAGTCAGGCATGCATCCATGAATGCTGCTGAGAAATTGAGAGGTACCCAACAGCTATCTCTGGCTGTCAGTGTTGAGGAAGCTAATTGGAAACTGTAGTGTTCCAAACTACTCATAATTGTAAAAAGTAGCTTGGCTTAAAGCCCAAAGTTTTCTTTAATTTTGATGCCAATTTAAACCTTGAAACTAGAGTTGCGTGTATCTCTAACCCCCTCACACAAATGTTCCTCAACACGGGTGTCTATTGTTGTTGCTGTCAGGGCTGCCAGGTCTGTGCAACAAAACCAGCCCAATTGGTACTCAAAACAAGCTCAATCACAGCCAAAACTAGCCCAATCGCATTCTGGGGAGAAAAGGTTTTTAAAATCGTTCCAGAAACATGTTCTGTGGGGTCAAAACCTCCTTCCAGGGGGTTCCACCTTGGTCGAAAACGTTCGCTTGTGGGGATTTCACTTCAACTTGCAGACTAAAAAACAACCCACGACAGCAGTATAAAAGTAGTCCAGTTCCACAGACTTGGCAACACTGGTTGCCGTCTGTAATATCATGTTGTTGTTCTGTTTCTGCAGTTTCTTTTGTGACTTTGAAACAACAGTTGAGGCCAGTGTTGCCATCTTGTGGACCAACTTATTAGTGCAAAACAATGCAAGGTCCATACACACGGTTCACGGTACACATGGTTAGAAAAATCAGACTGCACCCACATATGCTGATGACGAAATTTACATCAAGCACACTGAATGTATATCTTAGTGTTCATGTGAAAACTGAACTTTGGGCTTAAGTCAAGCTACCCCTAAAACTACATTTAAGCATGCAGTGTTGAACCTTTTCATTTACATGAACGGTCTGTACAATCTGATTCACTATACTGATGATTAAGACTGTAAAACACTATAAATGAGAGTGAGCTGTGTGATTATTGCCTCAGCTTAATACAATACAATGAGACCAAACACCGCAACTTGTTAGTGGAAATGCTACAGTATTTTAAACACATATGAGCTACTCTCACGCTACTAAAAATGTAGTTAAGTTTGTAGTGTCTTAGTTACACCACAACACTCCTGTCTGTCCTACAATATGAGGTGAAACAGTGGCTGTGATCTAGGTAGCAAACCAAAGTGCTTGAACATGGACATGGACAGGAGATGAGGATATTGTAGTTTATTGTAGGATGAGGATAAGTAGTTTGCCCCAGTCAACCACGTCATGGTTGTGGTTTGAAGGTACCCTTGGAAATGAGTGTAATGTATCTGGTGAACCCTCCCACTCTCCTGGAAATTAGTGTTTCTTCACCTTTGTTTGGCATGAAGATTCTGAGAGGATATCAATAGGAGTACAATTCCCTGAATGTATGACCGACTGCTCAGAAAGAAAAGGCCAAATTTTCCCCCTACAGCAGTACCCCTGTCGTCCAGTGAGCTATGACCCTGGCACAGGAACTCAGAGCACTGAGCTGTGGAGACTGAGCCATTCCATCAAACCATGGTCCTTTCATGCCAGTCCAGATTGTGGTATTTAGCGTTCAGTACACTACAATACCAACAGTTACCCAGACTGGCTCTAAAAGAATGAAGCATTCCAGAAAGCAGCTTATGCGACATAGCCGGTGTTGATTTACCAATAAGTGAACTGATAACCTCAAGGTTCGGTTCCAGAAAAAAACATAGGTAACTTTCAGGGTATGTAAGTAGCTATAGCAATATATTCTCTTAGCATGTACAGTAATGTACATAAATTCTGAGGCTAGGAATTTGAGTAGCTGCTGACTTGGTGGCTTTATATCATCTTCCTTGATCTCTTCTGATTGTGGAAATATTGCTACGATATTAAAAGGAAGTCAAGGCCCCTTAAAACAATGTTAAAACAAAACCATCTAAAAAGTCCTGCCCTTCTATGCATCTGTGATATTTAACAAGGAAACAAGACCTGTCCACCTACAGCTGAATAAACTACTTAAGTCGATCATATACGAAGAAAGACATGATCTCAGTGACGGGAAACCCTAAAATGTGGTAACAGAAGAAGAGATGGATAAACATAGCGTTTGAAGTCTCATGGATCATAAAAGCTTATAACAAAGTTGTTGTTTTTTTTCTCTCTGTACAAACCGATCACCTCACGTTGATATCATCTCTTGATAGCATACTGCAGTTCCCAAACACAGTGTCTTGTTTCTGCCTGTTTTTTTTTTGCCAATCACATCTTTACTGTCAGGTACATATACTGCGTAGTATCTCAGCAAATATCCTGACTGGAATTTGGTCATCTGTTTACTCGTTGCACTTGTGTACTACCTCTTTTACCAGTCCATGTTTAGAGGACAAGCCAGTGCACTCTTCAGTACGTGGAGATACTAGAACACACTGAGTGGAGAGCAGAGCAGAGGAACATCATACTTTGATCTACTAATTACTGTGGAAAATTACCTGGCAAACCACAGGCCTTTTTTATCTAACTGCATTAGCAGACTTTTCCACTTTAAAAGGACATTTATTGAACCATAAATCTGTAAAAGCACTGTTAGTGGTATAGGTTTGTGTACTGTTGAAGTGCCAAACGATTAGTCATTTTTATGTAAATGCAATTGGATGCACACCTCAGAAGACAATGTGTTTTTTCTTTCATATGAAGAGAATTAGGTTTGTCAAACCTTACCTCTGTGTAGTTTTCAGAGTTGTTTTTTTAATGGATAATGTTGATATTCCATCTATTGTTGCATATAATCTTTCGTTTTAACACAAATTCAAAAGAATGTTTAACCGTCATCTGTATTTCGCTTTGAAGTTCTCCTTAAGAGGTCATATCTGCACCTTGGTGATGACTTTAATTACCGTTCAACACTGAGTAACTACAACTGTAAACTATGGAAGTGGCTCCAGGTTTAATGAGGTTGTCCCTAACTCCCATGCCAGCTCCGCCAAAGGCAGCTTCCTAAATCAGCTCCCCAAGCAAGAGGGATCCTAGGAGCACCTCTCAAATTGCCATCTGATGTGCTTTCACATCACCTGCTTTTGTGTAGGAATGCATTTGTGTATATTACGCCTACATATATAAACACAACTCGCTCCCACTTGCATACAAAGACAAGCAGCAAACAAAGAGCATAAAATAACAAAGGCATCATGCGAGCCCCTTGTCAGATTTAAGATGGGACACATAGTTTAGTCTCACACGGAGTCCTCCGCCCCCCAAGGCCTGTTGGTATTGCTTTGATTCTTTATTTCGCACCGTGTCCTCTCTTGTCTCTTAACCAGCTCCCCCCTGCCCTTAGGTCCAGCTGATGGAAGACTCTTTTGTCCATTAGCACCCAGGCAACGACATCAAAGGATCCAGGGTACAACTAAAGAATTCCCCTAAAAACAAAACAAATTCAAATCTAAAATAGAGTTCCCAAAGTGGTTGCTGGAAAGGAGACAAGCTAGGAGGGAAAAAGAATGATCCATAATTGGCTGGTTGAACATTTTCAGGCTGAATGGACAAGAGGTTTGACTTGAGTGCTATGGAGGAAGGTAAAATTTCAGCGAATAATGATTTATATAATGCACATCTTGTATGGACTACATTGTATGCAGGTTCACCTGGGACTAGTGTTACGCATTACAAGTAACATGGGTTACATAATCAGATTACCTTTTCAAGTAACTAGTAAAATAATGCTTTTAATTTACAAGAAAATATCGGTTACTTTTTCAAATAAGTAATGCCAGTTACTTTATTTTCCCATTTATTGACTGACAGCTCTCCTGTTCCCATGTTGAGGAAGCCCATGTTAACAGTTTCCTGGAGCAGTATGAGTCAGGACACATGTACAAAACAGAGACTTGTTGAATAAAGAGCAGGCATGCAACTTTGCTCAAAGAGTTAAGCAAGAGTAATAAAGCCATCAGCAACCTGATGAGATCTCAAAACGTCAACCAACTGTACAGCATTGCATAAAGTCGCTTAAACATAAATAGGAGCATAACTTGGACGCATAATGTAAAAAAACAGCAGTTTTTAACATTGTACAATGTGAGTTTTCATCTTTGTCTACATCGCTACATTTGTGTGGCAAGGTGAGGACAGGTCCTGGAGTAGAGTATTCTCATCTCAGTATTGTAGCCACATTTGTAAGGTTGTTTAATTAGTTTTTGACTGGTGGAATTTCATGAATCAAATCGCATCTTAAAAGCCAAAATTATTAGCATGTTCTTTTTCTCCTCCACAACTGCACACACGTTCCTATTGAATAAATGGGTTGATACACATGTATACACTTATAGTGGGCCCCCGATGGGCCTTTAGGTGAGGGGATGGCAAGTTTATTTATAGAGGCCTAATCATGGAAATCTACTCATTAGACATTAAACTTCGGTCACGTTACGAGATCATGTCAACCACATCATAAGAGAACCTAGGTCAGGAATGGTCACACGGAGGCTTTGGATAACGATCAAGCTCAAAGAAAGAGAGGTGGGTGGGGAAAGAGATTGTGAAAGGGAAAGGGTAGGGGAGAATGGAAAAGAAACGGCTTGAGAGAGGAGGAGTTTGAACTGAGGTTTGGAGAAACTGGCCTTCTGATTGCATCCTTGCACAAATAAATAACCACTTAACCGGTCTCTTCAGAGTAAAGCTGTGGTGTAGGATGAGGAAGGCTTTCCTTTTGGAAAATGCTAATTTCATCTATAGGGGGTATTACTTGATGTGAGAGATAATTAGAAAGGACACAACAGACCACTTTTATTTGAAAATTCAGTTCGGTGCGTACTCTTCAAAAGCCTGCAATGGTCATATAAGCTGCTTTCTTTGGCAGAAACTCAGATGTGATACACATCTTCTCCTCTAATTTAAATGGCATAGGGAGAATAATGTTTGTTTTTATGTTTCAGTGTATATTGCTGTATTTAGAGAGAACTTTTCTGGCATCCTGAGATGAGGAGGCTTCGTCTCATGGGAGATTCCAGTTCTCAGGATGCGGCTGTGCACCTGCTTATTGAACTGTAGTAAATCCTAAGACATTTTCCTGTGAGGAACCTCCGCTCTCTGTATGTTTGTTTTTATGTTTCAGTGTATATTGCTGCAGGTATGACATTTATTTTGGTAGGCCAAGCCAAAAGTTAGCACCCTGGTTCCCTCGAAAAACGGTAATAGGATTTTTTTTTTCACTGGCTTTTAGATTTTTGCAGAAAGTATGCTCTGTGACCGACAAAAGTTTATGATTCTTACATGTTTTGTTCATCATGATAATTTTCACAAATCAAGATCAAACTTTGAAGCCTAAATACAATCGCCAGAAATAAAAAGACCTCAACGCGTGTATATTGCTGCAGGTATGACATTTATTTTGGTAGGCCAAGCCAAAAGTTAGCACCCTGGTTCCCTCGAAAAACGGTAATAGGATTTTTTTTTTTCACTGGCTTTTAGATTTTTGCAGAAAGTATGCTCTGTGACTGACAAAAGTTTATGATTCTTAGATGTTTTGTTCATCATGATAATTTTCACAAATCAAGATCAAACTTTGAAGCCTAAATACAATCGCCAGAAATAAAAAGACCTCAACGCCACCACAACTAAGCATCCAAAAATTATTTCAATCTTTAAAATCTACAAGCTGAAGAATTTAAATGAAATTAGTTTGATAGAGCTTGATTATAAGCACAGTGAGGCTGTGAAAGCAGACTAGTAAGTAGATGAGTTTAATGTTTGGCATAATGACGTTTAAGGTCTGTTTATTAGGCCCAATAAGCTACTTGTTAGCAAACACCTTTTTTAATAAACACTTAAAAATGTGTTGAGTGTGGTATTGCTGGTGTATTTTATGTTGTAGAATAAACTGAGAAGTGCTGTTTCAGGACTGAAAGGGATGTTGACCGTGTTTTAGTGTGCAAAACCATGGTAAGCATCTGGGGACAGTGTCACGGTCAGGGATCCACTTTGAAGAGAGTAATTATTCTGGTGGTCCAGCTGAATGGTGGAAGATAAGCTTGAACGGAGAGACAAAACAAGGCCATAGTTCTTCTGGTCACATCTGTGAATGTCTTTCATTCACCTTTTTCAACTTTGTCCTGTATTTATCTCACTCACACATCAACACTGCCCAAAGCATGAAGTAGGCCCTCATTGGACAAACCAGATAAGTGAGCTCTATTTTTGGCCAAGTTACCCACACATACTACACCTCAAAACATTAGATTCATCTGCGCTGAGGAGCCATGCCGATGCACAACCCACGTAAAGAAGATAATTCCTCAATTAACTGCAATTGCAGGTTTCAAACAGAGATGGCGACAAAGAGCCTAAACTTACGGACTGCAGCTTTAACATAACCTTACATTTTTAATCCTTACAAAAAAAACAAAAAGAGCTGGCCATATAGGACAATGTGAAAGTGGCCTTGCAAAGTTGTACCTGCATCTCTCACCATCAAATTCAAACTCTGTAGATGAATGACATGTTGCATCTCATGAAGCGGATACAATGAATGTTCACAGAGGAATGAAATAGGCTCTCATGAAGACCACCCACATAGAGAGCAGCAACATGACACTGACAGCCTGCTATGGCCTATACAGAGACACTCTAGGGATTGAGGGGTTTTGTCCATGGCTTTGATGTCTTCATGATTTGTATACATCCAGTGCAACTTTGCGGTGCTTTACATCCATGCACTGGCTCATGTGTCCATATGCAGAGGATTCCATTCTGTGTATCATTCATGTGGAAGACTTGCAAGTGTCTGTAAAGACAGACAATTGTAAACAAAGAGGTGATTCTGGCATCTAAAGATCCTGATAATGACAAGAAAACAGACAGAGGAATGTTGCGCAAAAAAATATCAACAAAACTTTTTCCATCCGTGTTTCCTATCCCATGCTCCAAGAGGTAAACAGAGCTGGCAAAGTTTACAGAGGCATGCTGTGGCGGAAAATAAAGTCCCTTTCCACTCATCTTTGCAGTTCGAGGTGGTCTATGCATACAACAAGTGCGCATATACGTAAATGCTTTCTTTGCATATGGAACTGACCAATGGAAAGTATATGTTCTGCAAGTTTCACCCCTTCTTTATTATTCTGTATAATACCCATTTGAGTAGAAAGGATTTGGTGCAAATGGTTGTGAGTACTTCGACTTAAACCTTTTTTGCAATGTAATTAAATATAAGAAAGTGCCATATATTATTGAGAGGGTGGATGCTGCAGGGGGCGGATCATTTGTAGCCTCTTCTTACAGCAGCTGGAATAATTAAACTTGTTCTAAGGAACATTAAATTGTTTTTTGAGGTTCAAATTTCTTTCGATGAAATTTAAATGATATGAAAATATGAGATTAGACTGTACAGAAATTGAAATTTACAGATAACACTAATACACTAAATACACAGTCACGCAATGTTGTTAACATTAACAATTTGATAAATATAAGAAAGTGCCATATATTATTGAGAGGGACTATGACAGGATGCTTTTCTATACTGTCAAATTACTGATTTCTGTTATTAATTATACATCATAAGGTCCTTTGAAGATGTATGAAGATCACTCCTCATTAGAAAGACAAGATATCTGGTGGATGAAAAAAGGACGCATTATCCCAGAGAAAAACGGTTGTTCTTAGAAAATCAGCGGGTTCTGTCCTGTTGTATCATTATTATTTTTCTGCTTCATTTTTCAAGCAAAACATCAGGTCCTGATGTCATTGTATCATTGTCATTTCGAAAGTACCCTTGGAAGCGGCACACAAGTTGTGATTGAACTCAGAAAGCTGCCCTGGAGCATTACTTTGAGGAAGAAACCACAGCTAATGCCTTGCAGTCCCCTGGTCTGAACCTACTGTCAACAGATTTTCACTCAGTGAAATACTTGAATATGATTGTCATTCCAAATTCTCTCTCAGTAGAAGCTTCGGCACTACTGACAAATGAGATGAGATTAAAGCAACAACTGCAGAAACAAATGTGAGCTCAACTGTTTGCTTGACAACAAGCAAAGACATGGGAAGAGTCTGAGCACAGCTGCTTTAACATAAGAACAAACATTGCTTTTGCCTTGAAGCAAGAGAATATCTTTGCACAACATCAAGTTGTGCTAGAGTTGTTCTGCCGTTACCTCAAATAATGTGGAGTCAGCTGGGTTCTCTTTGGAGAAGTCTCTTTGTTGTCTCTCTTCATAAACAGTTACATGACATGAGGGACAAGGTTAAAAGAATAGAGCTGGATGGACTTTTCAGGAGAACTTGGTCTGGAGATTCTCCTTTCATCCCTCACCACAAGCTGAAGAGACATATAAAAAGGTTTGTGCCAAAGTTGCAATAGTTGTTTTTAATTCAACCAAAACCAATGTGAAAGGTCTAATTACAGAAGCGTGAGCAACCCAGCCCTTTTTTCAAATGACAGTACAGTAAGTTTGATGTTTTGTGTCCTTCATCCTGTTTTGCTTCTTTTTCTTTCCTTCATCTTGTGTGTTATAAAGAATGCCATTGACTCACTTGTGGTTTACATTTAGTCAAAGAGTGTGTCTCCTTCTGCACCCTCATGTTTCCACCCTTTTCCTGGCTTTGATCATCATAGAGACTAAACTGTCTGTCCTGTGGACTCATGCACCATGTGTCCGCTCAGTACCAACGTTATATACACTTGCTCCGAGTAATGTCCATTGCATTTGCGTGTTTACACTCATTCCTGAATGAAGACTAGGTAATTTTTTATTACCGTACTAAAAATAGCCTTTAACATTTACTCTAAAATAAATGTCAATCATTACATCTCTCGGGGATCAAATGATAAGGCATTCAGTCAGCAATGATGCCATTCTTTCCATTCAACCATCTCTTCTCCACCTCTCCCCACTACCTCCAACTTCCGTTGGTGGGCAGGATTTAATGAGCCAAATCAAAACAAAATGGTCATCATTCCTTATAAATTCTCCAATACTCCTGATGCATTATATGGTCCTGTCACCCTCTCCACTGCTATCCTTATTCGAGACCGTCCATCCATCAATTGAGCAAACTGCTTTTCCTCTGTAGGATTGTAGGGATGCAGGGGCCTATATATCCCAGTATCTCGGGCCATAGGTCATTAGAGACCATTTTGGACTAAAACATTCTTTCACACCTTACAAGTTTTTCTGGATCCACCTGGCCTCTCGGTCCTATCCTCTGCCCTTTCCCGCACTTCCTTGCCATTCTTCTACAAGCAGTACATTTTCCAAGCAGAACTGCGTACAGCGTGTTAACTTAGATTTTTAAAAACCTACAACTCACTACTTCATGACCAAAACCATGGAATGATCTGTTTTAATCCACAGTGGAAGCATTCTCAGAAATATCAAATTTTACTTGTGAAGGCTTTTCACACTTGTCAGTCAGGCTTCCAACTTGGTCACATTACTGGGATATCCAGTCCTGCTCCTGGAGGGCCACTGTCCTGCAGAGTTTGTGTTGAGGCAAGTTGGAGGTAAACTCTTCATGAGGTTGGCCCTCCAGGAGCAGGTTTGGATACCCCTGCATTACTAAAGCCCAAAGCATTCTTCGCCATTTGTGTTCCGTGCCAGTCAGAATGTGAAGTGTCAGAAGTGTCCGCGTGCAGCCCAATTTTTGTGTCCATGTGGACGGTCTGCATACAACAGCGCAGACACAAGGTGAATGACAGAACGAGTCCACTAGGTGGTTCTGCGCATGTGTCTAACTCATCCATCCGCACTCATCCACGGTTTAGTGTACTTTGAAAGCTGTGTGGACATAGCTTTGTGCGAGAGAACACGGAATGCAGAAGAAGAAATATAGCCGGGCCTTAAGACTTCTATCCTCAGTCCTGTAACCAAAGCACACTAGTTTAATCAGCTCTCCGCTGATGACATGCAAAAGACTTTTACCTTCTGTTTCTACATCTATGTTATCTCTGTTATTTCTGTCATAGCAGATGGATTAATAGTTGATATCTTCAGGTGTATTACCTCATTTGGCATAATATTACTTGGTGTACATATTTCAAGAACTGCAGGACCAACCATGAGCAAAACAATATACCCCTACTCCATGTAGATTCTACTCCATGCGGTGAAGATCTTGTGGCTAAAATACTGAAACTCCCTCCTATCTGAACTACCTGCATGTCCATAAGCCTCCTTCTTCCACAATCTTTTTGCTTGTCCTGTCTTTCGTGTCTCTTGGCTACCTGCCAATTCAATACATGGCATTGTTTCTGTCTCACAAAAAGTTGTCATTGGCCAAAAAGCCTACATTTAATTCAATACATCATTGTACATTACAGCCCAGCTCAGTTTAGATATTCGTACCGGAGTGTTTCACCTCACAAGCGCAATGCCGTAGGCCTATCTCGTGAGCTACCGAGCAAACCATGTGATGCTAATGTTCATAAGTATCAGTTTTCAAATCTAGCCGCAAGTTAAAATTGTTTTGAAGTCATAACATAATATTGTGCAAGGAATTATGCAAAAATTAGTCTTAATCGGTAACTCTGGCCCAGTAAATCATAATTTCTGTGAAAAGGAATAAAAGTTGTCAGAGTTTTACTGCCTCTAGTGTTAATTTGAACTGAAAACGGCAGAGATTAATATGTACAGAGTTGTTGTTGTTTTTGTTTTTTTTAGAAAAAGTTTTGCAGTAATATAGGTAGAGGCTCATATTTCCAATGAGCCTGGGTAGTCTATACATCACACTGTGACTCACACATACAAATAAACACATACACCCGCATATTCTGTAGTTGCTCATTAGCATTTTTTAAAGACCCATATAAGTATGCTTTCACCAGATCTTGTTAAAACCGTAGCATTCCAATTTACTTCCACCGGCCCTTAAGACTAGTTTTTCCAAGCTAGTGTTTATGTGAGAATGTGGCTAAATGTTGAATTCCTCCTATTACCACTAACAGCAATCGATCTCTTAGATTAGAACTGTAGTGATCTAGTAAATCAAATCCAATTTTGGACTTCCAGGATGCATAGATAAGACTTACAAGCACGCTGAGACTTTGACAGACTATGGAGCCTAGACCTTTGATTTATTTATTCCTCATTGTGGAATATTCTAATAAACCCCAACCACTACAAGACTGGGCAAGGGACAAAGACATCAAAGTAGAATTACACAGGCTGTGTGATCTCTCTCCGTCCCACCCCCCTCTTTTTAACATCATGCTGTACTGTTTACATTCTGTTCCTCATTATTCTCTTCATCCATCAGACTCATTCTGACTCCATCAGTGAAAAGAACATGACTTTTAAAATGATGTTGGAAAACTTCGGTTCCAGTGTCTAAGCGTGAGGCAATATTAGTGTGTAATTCCCATTTTTATGCTAGCAAATGCATGTGACTGATGGATTTGAGAGAGTAATAATTCACTGATTTGATAAGATCATATTGCATTCAGTTAATAAACTGATTTGGGTGTTGGTGGGGCTGTAGTTATCAAATGTGAGATTCTGACAGCTTTGGGACACAAACTTTGCAGATCCTGCCAACCTGTGCTAGTGAGGGAAGTCATCATGGTGATCAAGCATTTCTTATCGTCAAGCATTCAAGATCTCCGTTTTGAGGGGAAGAGGCCACTATAGGTTCACTTTATTGGAGCAAAGGTCTTTCCCCCCATCTGGCAGTTTTAAGTGTCAAAGTGTGTGAGTGTTTGTGTACAATGTGTTTGTATAAATGTTTGTCCAAATTCTTACCAGGGTATTGTATAATGTGTGAGTGTATGTGAAAGCTCAGTGAGACAGAGACACTTGTGCCCGTGGCGTCAGGGAGAGCTCGTGACTGTGCCTGTTTAACTCCGCTAGCAGAACAACCATCCTCAAATGCAATCACGCAACCCACAGATGGCCCACAGAACACAGACAACCACACAGAAACTAACAAGGAATCATATTAATCTGCAACCCCACAGCATAGACACATAAACCAGGGAGAATACAAACTTCACTCAAAACAGAACAATTGTGTTGTTTTCACAACACCTTCCACCTGTTTCCAAGGAGTGGAAAAAGTCCTTGAAACTCATTCTGGGAAATGAAGCTAATCAGTTTGCCACTGATAACCTCAACTTGAACTCAGACATGTCCAATAATTTCACCTCTAATGGAATTCAGTGATTGCTGACATTTAAATTCATCATTGAAAAATACTGAGATTTAATTTATTGTCAAATATTGAGACATTTTAAGTTGGATTATGACTTTCTGTGGAGTTGATGTAAGCAACCCTTGCAATTTCTATAAACTATACTGTATTATAAGTACTATACTATATTAAAAGTACTATATTGTACTTTTGCTGCGAGCTAGATATACTGAAAAAGAATACATAATAGATTTTTTTTTTTTTACTATGCATCTTATTTTATCTTAACTTCTTTTTTAAACGCCTCTCTATACCAAATGTGAATATTCTATGCCAATTTAGAATAGAAACTGCATTCCTACAGAGCTGTTCACACTGGGGAATATTCACCGCCCAACAAACCAAAGACTCCACACATTTTGAGCACAACTTGGTGACCATGATTTCACCAAGTACAACATGTTCCTGGATCAACATCCTTGTTGATCCTGGAACAACATTCCAATTAACCAATCAGAATTGAGGGATAACGTTTCAGGAAATATCAGTTTTAGGATTACGATCAGGGTTAGGTGCTTCTACACCCTTGGTAATCAGCTATCATTTCACACTGATTTTAGGAATAAATTATGGGTAGGGTTAGGTTTAGGGGTAGGGATTGGGTTTAGTCTATATTTTTGGACAGTAATGTTGAACATGTCTTACTTGGCAAAATCACGGCGACCGCACAACTTTGCCTGTGATTAATGATTTATTTATTTTTATTATTAGTTTGGCTTATATTTGCTTAGCTAAACAGAAAAAATATATATATTTTATGTAAAAAAATAAATAAAAAAAATCCTGTGAATCTACACAGCAAGCCATCTAAAAGTCTTATAAATTGTACTGTCGTGAATTTTATTTTTACTTTCCTGTTGGATATTTATTTCACTTTTGTTGAGAATTATGAATTGAATAATGATGCTCACTTTTGTTGAGAATTATGAATTGAATAATGATGCTCAGGGAACCGCATTGGTAAATATAAATTAACAGCCATCACTACAACTAAATCCAGAAACCCACTAACCAGGGACTAAAACTTTTTGCCACACCTCCCAATGACCTGTGACTTGAGAAAATTTACCGGCCATAAATATTTTTTATGAAACTGTATTTGCATAATTTCATTAAATATACAGGCAGAACAAATTGGGTAAACACATCATCTTTCTTTCCTTCCTTTCTTCCTTATTTATTCATTCATTCATTCATTCATTCAAATGAAGTAATGTTGCAATTTCAAATGCACGTTATAAGTGATTCAAACTCATCACTTGCAGAGATGGAGTTTGTGTGGAGCAACATTTACTGTGAGACACTCTGAGACACTGAGAACACTGTTAACATGCATCAGATTACATCAGATTACAATTACCATGTAGTTTCTGCAATCTGATAATCTTGCTAAACCATATCACATTCTCAGAAATTTTTAGAACTGTTTTGGCGCTTTTCCACTGCGTGGTACGACTCGGCACGGCTCGGCTCGGTTTGCGTTTCCACTACAGTTTAATACCGCTTTAGAGTGGGCCGGATTATTCACATGTCGTTATAGTTGCGCCGGCTCTACTGCCGCGACTCCTGAAAAACGTTTTCATTCCGCGTCGCCCCATCAAGCTCTCGCTGGATCCGCTGCTCTGCTATCAATGAGAGGAACGTCTGTACTTCCTCAACAGACAACGAAACAGCCATTTTTTGGTTGTTAAAAAAGGTGCGCTCGTTCAAAACCGTTGCCTTCGATCCTTCGCTGGCTGTGCTGATTTAAATCTAGCGCTTCTTTTGTGTTTGTGTCGCAAGTTCAGTGACGCAGGTAGTGACGATTCTCTCCGGCCAATCAGTGATCAGCAGAGTTTTCACGTCACGCTTTGGTAACGGTACGGTTCAGTTGGAACCTCAACCGAGGTGGTACTAAAAAAGTACCAGGTTCCAGGTACTGTATCCAGTGGAAAACTCCCCCAAAAGTGAACCGTACTGTGCTGTACCATGCAGTGGAAAAGCGCCATTTCAAACTCACCAACTCGATTTTTACTCACATTTGGCACTTGGTGAATGATAATTTTAGGCCCTGCCACTAACCATTTACAACCATCATGCATTATTTACATCTTCAGTCAGAATGAAGGCAGTTGCTACACACATCCATGTCTGACAAAGGATGAGCATTATTAACCTCATTAAGTCAGGTCCCTGCTGAGTTAATGACTCGACCAGCTATTGCCACCTCTGGGAACAAAGAACAGTGTGCTCTCATGGCCTTGGCATTGACCATTAAACAGTTCACACCAAAGAATTTAAAGAACAGATCAACCTTATTGCCTGCAACAATGAGATATCAGAAGTTTATAGTTGTGACATCTTTAACGTTTTTGCATTGTTTCGAGTTGGTGACTAATTTTAAGCTGCAATACCCTGACCCTGTTTACCTGTTTAACCATGTATGTTATCTTATCACAACCTGGCAGCTCAAAATATATAGGGAAAAAACAAACAAACTGGAATTTGTCTTGTGATACTTTTACTCGACGCGTTTTCAAAGTTGGCCAAGAATGAATGTGGCAACATTGCACATGTAGTATTAATGCATCCCAGGCAGCATTAAAGGACCACGGAACATGTTCGGTGTGAAGTTACCATGCAGTGTAAGCAACACCTCTTACAAAAAAGATGTTTATTCAAGTGTGCTATTAGTATACTTCCTTTAAACTAAAAATAAGAAAATAATATAACTATTTACTAGTATTTCTAGTACTTTCTAGTACAGAGTACTTCTAAGTTACTTTTAAAAGTAATGCATTACAATATTGTCGTTAGTCCATAAAAAAAGTAACTAATTGCATTAGTTACTTTTTGTTGAAAGTAATGCATTGTTACTTTTGCTTTACTTTTTGTCACCTGGGGTGGGCTCTGCCTCTGCACCTCACTCCCAATTTCTCTCAACATGGGGACAGGAGAGCTGTCAGTCAATAAATGGGAAAACAAAGCAACTTGCGTTACTTATTTTAAAAAGTAACTCAAGACATTTTCTTGTAAATTTAAAAGTAATGCATTACTTTTCTAGTTACTTGAAAAAAGTAATCTGATTACAGAGCTAGGGTTGCTTGTAATGTGTTGCCTCCAACACTGGCTAGAAGTATATAGGTAGTAAACTACTAGCAGTATAGTTTCCTTGTAGTAAAGCTTACAATATAGTTCCAATACAAAAGAAAAACTTAAACTAGTTGTGTGCTCAAAGTATGCTTTCATGAATTAAAAAGCTGACCAATTTAGTACCAAGAAGTATTGAAATAGTACACTTAGAAGAAAACTACTAGTACATTGATTTTAGTATACTAACACAAGAAATCCACTTACAAATAGTCACAGAGGATGACCACTTCAGTCACCCAAAATAGATGTTAATATCAAGCGAAACAGGGTTTAGATGTAGGAACACCACCACCTCCTTTGGGTTCCTTTGCATCATTTGAAGCTAAAATACATCCTGTATGGCTGATGTCTGCGAAGAGCGCTAGAAGAAGGACATAAGCATGGCATAATTACTACTTATTGAAGCATTTTTAACTGCACTACAAAAGTATGTAACCCCAAATATAAGACGTCAGTTCCTAACTGAAGAGTAAATGGTAATTACAATAATCTCTCTCGAAGCTTTTATCACATTATACTGTTTGCCCAACATTGTAACAGTCATTATGTTTTCATTATTTCAAAGTCTTTATTCATTTATATCTGCATTCCTATCAATCTGCCTGCAGACCTTACAAATATGAGAGGCTGCCTGTGGCATCAGAGACGCATATGATCTTCCCAAGTTGTTTCCCTTGCTTTGATGAAACCAACACTGCTTGAAAATCAATGGAGTGGCTCTGGAGAGTGAGAGGTCAGAGTAAGTGCTCTTGTGTTGTTGCAGTCGCAGTGGTGTGATGGGAGCAGACTCAGGCCAGCATGTAATGTGGCCCCTCACTTCAAAGGCCCAAAGAAAATACATAAATACAGAGCCATTAGGCGGATTGTTTTCTTAACTTAACATTTCAAACACATCATCCACCATCATGTGTTGAATCCCCCCTCCACATTGCAAAAAAAGGGGCAAAAGATCGAGCTGAAAACACTACAAACTGTTTCCTTTGTTATATACCTCTAATTGTCCGCCTAACACTACAGGCCCTGGTATACTTCATTTTCTGCCTTCTGCTTTGTCTAGCGCACAGTGTAGCACAGAAGCCTTTCAAAGTGTACTACACTGACTGTGAGTGCAGATGGACATGTCTTGGCACATGTGCATTACCTAGTGGACCTTTGAGTTTGAGTGATAAATCACTGGTACATGCACTGTTGTCCCTGGCAACAAACTTTTAAAGTGCATGTAAACATACTCAAGTGAGACAAAGAAGAATTTGATAGGTTGGCTTGTGAAGCTACAAGCTAATCATAGTAGTTTAAAAGGATAGTTCACCCAAAAATGAAAATGCTGGCATCATTTACTCACCCTCATGTCATTCAAAACCCCTAAGACTTTTGTTCATCTTCGGAGTACAAATGAAGATTCTTAATGAAATCTGAAAGATTTTTTGTTCCTCCATTGACAGTATACACAACTACCACTTTGATGCTTCAAACTGTTCATAAAGAGATTGAAAAATTGAGCACTTTAGTCCAAATTTTCTGAAGAGACTCAATCGCTTTATTCAATTCAATTCAATTCAAGTTTATTTGTATAGCGCTTTTGTCTTATATTTATATGACGAACCGATTTAATTTAGGCTTTTATTCACATATAAACATTAATCAACACACACATTATTTATGGCAAATGGAAGCATGCTTACTTGAGGTGTGAGAACCAGCGCAGCATGTTTGAGATTCCATAAGAACCAATGAGATTTGTTCTCGCGGTCCCACTTTATATTAAGTGGCCTTAACTACTATGTACTTACATTTAAATGAATCATTTGGTACAATGCACTTATTGTGTACATACATATTTTTACATTGTACTTATATTTAAAAAATACCTGCATGTAATTACATTGTAATTAATTTCTGTAATTACATTTATAATTACACTGTTGACCCATCCCTTACACCTTAACCCACCCTTAAACCTACCCATACCTCCAAACCTGTCCCTAACCTTACCCTTATCCCACCTCAATAGCAGCAGAAGTGTTTTGCAATACAATATGAACACAATAAGTACATTGTACTTATTTTTTTGATGTAAGTACATAGTAGTTAAGGCCACTTAATATAAAGTGGGACCACCCAGGCTTATTGGAAATGAGTGCTTGTGTCGACGTTTATGCAACACGGATATTACGTACCTTGCTGCACATTTCGCAGAAGTTCAAATTCGGGGAGGCTTGCTAAAATGCTCTATTGTGTTGGAAAATAACAAATCCCCTACACCAAACCCATTCCTAAATCTACCCGATAGTGTTAATGAAAGCAAAAGTGATATAAAAATGCATTCACTAATGTAACCATGCTATTTTAACTTCCTTATACGTAGTTTTGAACTGTTTTGTCGAAACGTAGTTTCATGGGATTCGTACCGGAGTGTAGTTGCGCAGACTGTCAATGGAGGGACAGGAATCTCTCAGCTTTCATTAAAAACATCATCATTTGTGTTCCAAAGATGAACGAAAGTCTTTTTGGTTTGGAACGACATGAGGGTGTGTGAATGATGACAATATGCTACAAGCTATTATTACAAAGTAACAACAATGAAGCAGTTCCACTGTCGGATTCTCATAGCTTAGTATCACAGAGAGTGGACATGAAAAAACCATAGAGCTACTGTCATTTTCTTAAAAAAATGTAGTCAAGATAATAGTATTAAAACTCTTCACTAGTGAGCTATTCCCCAACACTGCGTAAAGAATTGTGGTTGGGCCTCAAGCATGCACACATCCGTGGGAGAGAGTCTGGAGTTCACCCAGCAAGTTGTAAATGTGGATTTTCGAGTCAACATTATTAGTGTCACAGAGGAGTCTGTAAACCATACAGCTGACACTGTGAACTCTAGATACAAGGGTGATGTTCCATGTAGACAGATTACCACTTCATTAAACCAACAAGGGCTTCAAACGGCTCGTCAACAGAAAACGAACCACATCAGACGGAGTCAGAGTCTGTCTTTTCAACTTATTATAACTTCAAATGTTTACTGGAAGGAAATCGCCTCCTTTCCCCCCAATACTACAGTATATTGGTAGTAAACATGTTTACAAGTCCAAGACAGAAACAAAATCATAACATTCTCTTAAGATATTTTTAGACAGTTGTGAGAGTTGTAAACGCATTGTTAAAAGACACATGAAGCAGAGAACCATTTTAAGAAGAGAGAACTTCCTCATTTTTTGAGTGGTTAGAGCATTAGAAAACCTTCACAAACCTGCTAGACAAATGGTTCGATGTTGGTGACCACAGTTTGGAGGTTGACCAGAAAAACTTAACAACATAAAAATATAATGAACCACCAGCATTGGAGCCTGTAACAGGCTAAAATTCTGCTAAAGACTGCATTTATGTGTTGCCAGTGGTGTATAAAGTACCTGAAAGCCATACTCAAGTAAAAGTACAGATATCTTACCAGAAAATGACTTTAGTAGAAGTTGAAGTCACCGTTTAGAATATTACTTGAGTAAAAGTCTTAAAGTATGTGATATTTATTGTACTTAAGTACGAAAAGTATTTTTTCAACACTTACCATATTATCGCAGAAGATGCTGTATCGCACACCCCAGACTTGAGTGGAAAATGAAAAAAATACTTAAGTACTGTAACGAAGTATTATTACTTCATTACATTACACCACTGTGTGTTGCTTTCCCTCCTCTCTATAGATATTTTTGGATGATCAATTTTGAAGTATTACAGTACTTTAAAGTGCATACAATACAGATGCAAATATCAAATATATAAATCCAGTGCAGAGATAAAAAAAAAAAGTGTGCGAGTAGTCTCTAACGCCGCATTTACAGCACTCATTCAAACAGCCAACATTTGTGATGGAGAAACATCTTCTGGAGTTTTTACACACTAAATAACATAATGTGACATATTAATGCTTGTTGAATTCCTCATTTGTCAGTCGCTTTAAATAAAAGCGTCTGCTAAATCAATAAATGCAAATGTAAAATCTGCTAGTAGACTCATCAAAGATCAGGCCTGTTAAATGTTCAAAACTATGGCAAAATGAAATAATTTAAATTTTGTTAGTTTTATCCTTGTATATCACAAAAAAAAAAAAAAACATTAAATAAAGGTTTTGGTGCTGATAATGGTGATATTGATCTTGACAGTACTTCAGATTGAAAGTATCTGTTTTCTCTGGATTTTTTTCATACATGTTTGCGCAAAATTCACCGCCACAATGCCAGGGCATTGCTAAGGTGTTCTGAGTGTTTTAGTGTATTGTTTTGCAGTTGCTAAGGTGGATCCAAATAGTATGCCAAACAAAATCACAAGTCCAATTACTTAGAAAATAATAGCACATCTCTCATGATCTGAGGTAGTATTCATGTCTGAGGATAGAACGAGTAGCATGACGAGGGTTTGGGGTTTGTTCAAAACTCCAACGCTTACTTTGAGCAATAATAATAATAGTGATGCTCAGCTTAACAAGCACTTCTAAGAGTGGACAAACCTCCAAGTTGTCAAGTGGCCAAAATCAAGTAGTTTTCAGTTGGCTAGTGAGGTGCCAGATTCAGTTATGAAACAATGACAATCATCAGTTAAAGGGGTCCTATTATGCTTTTTCACTTTTTAAATTTTAGTCAGTGTGTAGTGTGTATGTTTGGGCATAAAAAAGATCTAGAAAGTTAAAAATCTCAAAGTCCACTCCAAAGGGAGATATTTCGTTTTTAAAAAATCCCTTTTCAAGAACTTTTGTAAAAGAGCATAATAGGACCCCTTTAAAGTGAATCATTTACTCACCCTCAAGTTGTTCTAAACCTGTTGAACACAAAAGAAGATATGTGTTGCCATTGACTTCCATAGTTCTGTTTTGGAAGTCAATGGATTCCAGCAACTGTTTGGTTTCCAACATTCTTTGAAACATCTTCTTTTGTGTTCAACAGAATAAAGAAAGTCATACAGGCTTGGAACAACTTGAGGGTGAGTAAATAATGACAGAATTTTCATTCTTTTTGGTGAGCTATCCCTTAAAGGAAGAAACTGCTAATTGGTAAATGTTTACTCATTAGGGTAACAAACAAGTGCACTTAATGTGTGCTGGGAAATCAGCTAAGCGTTCGTGTTTTGTCTGCTCAGATCCAATCAGAATGGGGCAGCATGCCAACAATAATGCGATGACACCGCTCTACAGAAGAAACAGGCTCTTGCTCACTTCAAAGAGTTCACGAGTGCTTTCAAACATCAACTGGTAATAAAATACAGCAATCTCCAGCATAAAGGATACCTGTCAGGATTATGGACTATTCTGTGTGTGTTTTTGCCCCTGTGACCCAGTTTCTTCCTCATGTTGATTGTGTTAATTTGATTCCAGGTGAGTCTCGTTCCTCCCAGTTCACGAGTGCTTTCAAACATCAACTGGTAATAAAATACAACAAAGATTCATCGCTTTTCCATGACATGAAAGGAATCTCCAGCATAAAGGATACCTGTCAGGATTATGGACTATTCTGTGTGTGTTTTTGCCCCTGGTGTTATTCAAGTACTCCTTGTTTCCTCGTTCCTTGCTCCCCGAGTGAATTGTGACAATACCTGACCTCACTATCTGTTGATCTGTTGTACTATTGTTCTTCATATTGTTCTTCAGAAATCCAGTTTGCTAAGCAGCTTTATCTGTGGCTGTGTTTACTAATGTAGATATTGTTGTGAAATTATACATTCAGTTGCACAGGGATACAAAAAAAAAGTAAAATATATATATATTATATACATATTACAGAGATCTTCTTGGAGCTGCACAAACATGTTAGGGAGACATGTAGGGAGACTCCTCTGACTGATGATATTAGAATGATGCACAGTATTTGAAACATCACAATAGCAGAATGAAGATAAACTTGAGACTTGAGAGGAAAAAATCTTTCCCTTTGCTCTGTAATGTATCGACGGATAGATCCCTGTGCTGTGAGAACTCCCCCTTGAGGTCACTCAGGGTACAGTGCAAAAAAAAATATTTTCTTACTCTGCATCTTTGGCTTGTTTTCTAGTATAATTATCTAAACATACCTAAATCAAGGTGCATTTACTTGAGAAGCAAAATTACTTAATATATTAAGTCTTTTTTTTTCTAAGTTTTGTTAATTTTCGATTAAAATAAGAACAAATGGGGTAAGAAAAATAATCTTAATTCAAAGGATAAACAAGATTATTTTTCTTGCCCCACTGGCAGATATTTGTTTTTGTTTTAAGCACAAACTAACAACATTTTGATACATTTTTCAGAAAACAAGACTTATATTGTATATCTTAAGTCATTTTGCTTCTCTAGTAAATGCATCTTCATTCAAGAATGTTTAGATATTTATAGAAAACAAGATAAAAACACTAAAAAAATACAGTTTATTAATACAGTATGGAACAAAAAGGACCCTTTTTGCATTTCACTTGTGAAAATTCAAGCTTTCTGCATAATTTTGTGCAACTGTCTTAAAACTATGCATGCATAGAAATTAAAGGGGTCATATGATGTTTTTTAAAAGATCATTATTTTGTGTATTTGGTGTAACAGAATATGTTGACATGCTTTAATGTTCAAAAAACACATTATTTTTCAAATACTGTACATTATTGTAGGTCCTATATGCCCCGCCTCTCTCAAACGCGTCATTTTCAACAAAGTCACTCCTTCCGACAAGCGCAGTCTGCTCTGATTGGCCAGCTGACCCAGTGCATTGTGATTGGCCGAACACCGCAAGCACTCGTCGGAAATGTAACGCCCCTTACCATAATCGCGAGCTTCATCTTTCAAAATAAATGTAAAGACAGTAAATAATGTCATTAGTTTTACCATCAGTTCAAGCCCGAAAGGGGAACAGAGTCGCGTGACAGACACAGTGATGAAGCTGGTATGTGTTTGCAGTACACAAGCCACGGTTAAGATAGCTGCCTACACTGTGAGGTGACCCTGTCTCTCTCTCACACACACACACACACGCACGCGCGCACACACACACACACGATGCGCAAAACTCCGCATTTGAACAGTCAATAGCAAATACTTAAACTAATAACAAAACAGTAGCTGATTCAGAAGCGCCAGATTGTCATAGCAAAGTCAGAATTACCTCCTCTCCTAGGTTCACGAAACGGTCGTCCATAAAATGCATTGCTGTTCTGTTGTAAGTAATCTTAAAGATTCCTAAATGCATCTACTTCCGGAAGGCCAAATAAAGTGCTTTTGCTTTCACCTAGAAACACACACCGTCTCCCTGACATGCTGCTTCAACACTAACTGCGGTTACTGAAACCACGCCTTCTTTCTTTGCGTGCACATTTGGGCGCATTATGCTAATATTTCCACATAGTGAGGTAGATATGGGGGGGCGTGTTAGAACGAGCCGTTTTAGGGGGGCGTGGCAGAGTCTTAACTTTGATAAAGAATATCTCTTTGGTTTTGAGACTTTAGTCTTTGCAACTTCAGGGATCTTATATATGCACAATCAGCTTGTAACACTCCAAAGAGAAAGGAAAACTTGAAATCGCATCATATGACCCCTTTAAAGACACAATAAATGATGTTGATGTACATCAAATGGAAATCAAAGTGTTGTGTCTTAATGTTGCCCCAAGATTAGTGTAACAAATCCTCCGCAAACGCAAAATTCAAAATTAACCTTGAGAAATTCAGTGTTGTTATGTACATCTGGCTCTGCTTGTTTGGTTCCCACTCGCTGTTGAAAGAAATTGAAGGAATGACAAAAGCATTTTTCAAATTACAACCCTGGCCATTTACTATTTCAGGGCACACTAGTCAAACTCTTGTCAACAAGTCTACATTGATTTATTTTTTTTACTTTCTCCCTGCATTAAAAAGCATGCTACAGCCTTCTGAAAGTACAGAGGAAAGGAATGACCATAATTGCAGTTTGGGACAGCAGGGTAGTGCCAGCCTGGGACCTTTAATCTGCACATCTTCATTTGTCTCTCCCTGGACAGTGTGGTATATTTTGTTCTCATTTAACACGACATGACAACGGTAATTTTCATAATGACCAAAAATACCAGTGGCGTGCTGTCTGTTCTCTCGCTGTGCGCTCTCAATATCCACATACAGTAGCCCAAGATATATTAATCATTGTAATGCCTTTATAACAGAGAGGAAATATGAGAGAGGAAATTTCCAGCTGGCGGCTGATCTGCCTGTCTGACTGATGCACGGTTCAAAAGCCTGTGAGCTCACAGATACTTCATAAAGGCATTGAAGGTAAAGAATGTTGCTGATTGCACTTGCTTCCTGGCTGAATGTGACAGATATACTGCAGTGCTTTTGTCTGTGCTGTGTAGACTGATTTATCTGTGATGTTTCTAATTGAGTGAAACAAAGCAGTAATCCCAGTTTATATGGTTTTTTCTGTCTCCGTTGTCTCGGTCGCTATTTCTCACTCTCAGGTAGGCTGGGACTCCTGTTATTGTACTTGGAAAGGCTTGCAGCTCTAAGAAATGTGGATCACGTCGGGATAGAAATAGACCAGATCACACACACAAAACTCAAAACTATGAAGTAATACAACTGGAAAGATGTTTTTTTTTCTCAACCAACTAGACAAGGTTTGTCCTTGAATGCGCTTTAAACAGTATTGCAGGATATTACTGAACTCTACTTAAAGAGAGGATGTTTTAATGACTATGTTTCTTAACAAACTTAAGTATACTTTTTATAAAAAAACAAACAAAATACTTGTAATAATGTCAAATTAAGTTTTAAAATGGATTTAAAATCATTGTTTTAACATTATTTTGTTGTGCTATAAAGTACACTTAGTTTGTTGTGTTGACAAACATACTGAGGTACATGTAAATAGTTTTAAACTGTGGTGTTATTCAGTGTTACGTTTAAATTATATATTTTAATAGTAGTAAACTGCGATTTCAAGTAATTGCAAATATATTTAAATACATGACATATTTCAAAGACAATAGATGTAATTATGAAATTGAATATAAAGATGTACTTATGTCATACTTAAGTGGGTCAAAAATTTATTATAAAGTTCAGCTAATTACATTTAATAATACAATATTTTTTTTCATTAAATGTAATTAGAACTTTCACATTAGAAATTTGAACTACAATGCATTTAATTGCAAATAACATTCAATTAAGTGTCTGAAAACATAACATTCCGTTCGCACCTAAGTATATTCTTTTAGATGAATTATCCTTACTTATTTTAAATGTGTGTTAAAGTGTACTACTTTTTCACAAGGGTTATATTCTCAGGATTGCCACGTTAGAGGCAATCTACTATGGAGAGTTTTCCCATTCAGGTCAACTAAGCTACTTTTTACTGATTTTACTTTACTATCTACTAAATTAAAAAAAAAAAGTGAAATGTTTGTTTTGTAAAGGCGCATAAATTAATCTCACAAGCATTTAGAGCAAAAGGATTTAACATCATAAATTTAGTCTTATCCAAATGTTTGACTGGTAGTACATATCAAACTATTCTGAGCATGCAAAGAACACTATGTGCAGTCAACATCAAATGAGGCTAAAAAACACCTGCCTAACCTCTGGTCTTCTGTGATGTACTGTGTCTGCGTGCATGTGAATGTGGGTGTGCATTTTCCTCTATCTATTTACTCTCAGTTACACTTTACAGTTGTTTCTGCTCAAATGCACCATCAAAGTAATCTGTCGAGGGCAGAGGTCAGGGGTATTGTTAGCCATGGAACACAATTGACTTCAAAGGACAAAGATCCCATTGCTGGCCGTTGTTCTTTTAAGGTTGCAATCAAGAGAAAGGCTTGCACAGTAAATAAAGCAGCAGCGAGCGGCGTTTGCGTTCATGCATGTATGTGCTCAAGGTTCTGTCTGGCCCAAGGAGGTCTTTGCTCACAAAGTTGCACTCAAAAGAGACTACCTTTGAATAATTAGACCCACTGACATCAAAGCAAAACAAGCTATAGTTTAGTCTGCTCAACTTCTGCAACACAGACACTAAGCAACAACAAAAAAGCGTGTCATCGTATTCCGGTCAGTTGTTGTTGTTGTTGTTCTGGATGGCGAAACCCAAAACCATGTCAAACATAATGGAAAATATTTGAGGTCCTCTTTTATTAACCAAGAACAGCTTTGATGTTTGACGTCTTTATTTATTTTAAAAGAAGAAAGAGAAAAGGGGGCGACATGGCGTGTCAACGGTCTTCTTTTGGAGAGCAGAGACGAAAAAGACAAATAATATAAAACAAAACCAGAACTCCCTAGCTCCATATGATCAATTAAACATCATTATCAGATAAATTTTTTTCAAAGATCAAAGAGCAGTAGGAAATGATCAAAGTGACAGCGTTTGTTTGAGCCGAAAGCCCCTTACTGCTACTGCAGCTCCTTCTCCTGTGTGGTGCTGTCTGACTATGAGCTCCAATCAGCAAACAAAAGAAAAACAGTCAAAGGAGAGGCCGAGGCACGGACCCCTCAAAGGGAACACGGCCCTTTCATTCTTTCATTGTTTGTGTGTGTGATCCTGAATGTAATATACAGCCGACTGAAGTGATGACTTTGTTAAATAAACATTTGGTTTGTTGCATTAATCAATTTCATATGATTTGGCGATAAAATTAAACGGCGAAGCTGAACTATGAGGATGCTGATGAACCTCAACAGACGCATCTATACTCTTTGGGACCAGCCAAAGGAATTTCAAACATCTCCTTTATTGTATACCATGAAAAGTCCACATGGCTCCAATATGACTACAGAGCCTCAAAGCATAGTCAAATGGCGCTTTTCCACTGCATGGTACGTCTCGGTACGGTTCACTTTTGGGGGGTTTTCCACTGGGTACAGTACCTGGTACCTGGTACTTTTTTTAGTACCACCTCGGTTGGGGTTCCAGCGAACCGTGCCGTACTGAACCGTACCGAGCCGAGTCGTACCACGCAGTGGAAAAGCGCCAAAAGTGTAACATTCCTAACTACAAGAAGAGAGCTGTAGTAGATGTCCTTTAAGTCTTCACATATCCCTGCTCTGAGGTTGCTCTTTCATAGGTCTGGAGACGTAATTCAGTTCATATTTGGTTTATTAATGTATCTAAAAGTATGTTTCTCCTAAGATTCTTTAAAATGGACACAAATGCTAAAATTGTTCTTTTGCTCTTCGCTTAGGTATTAAGTTCAAAATACCTGAGCAGCAATGCTGTTAGCAAACATATTGGACACTGTCCATGCTGCTGGGAGTGACGTTTAGATGAATATGCAAATGTGCTGCATGCTTTCCTCTCAATAACAAAATAAATGGTCACACTTTCTTTTAAGGCCCAATTCTCACTATTAACTAACTATTAACTACATCTTTTGGCCCAATAAAGTCCTAATTTGCTGCTTATTAATTGTTAGTAAGGTAGTTGTTAAATTTAGGTATTGAGCAGGATTAAGGGAACTAAAATATGGTCATCCATATTAAGGCATTAATATGTGCTTTTTAAGTACTAATAAACAGCCAATATGCTAGTAATATGCATGCTAGATAATAGTGAGAATTGGGCCTTAAAATAATACACATACAACAAACATGACAGTGGTGAGGACACTGCCGTTAAAGCATCTTTTGTCATAGTGATATGGATGTTTGCACAAGCTCTGCAATTTGGCTCTCCAGTCAAGTCACGTCACATTTATCAATACAGTACTTTTCACAATAGACTTCTTTAAAGCGAGCATCTTTACAGTATTACACATGAAAAACAGAGTCAGTGTTGCTTTTACAACTTCAACCTCAATACTAAAAATCAGCTCTCCATTTTTTTTTTTTTTACTTGCGTCTTGCGTTTACTTGCGTGATGGGGCGACGCGGAATGAACAATTTTTTTTTTAGGAGTCGTGGTAGTAGAGGCGGCGCAACTATAACGACATGTGAATAATCCCGCCCACTCTAAAGTGGTACTGAACTGCAGTGGAAACGCGAACCGTGCCGTACTGAACCGTACCGAGCCGAGTCGTACCACGCAGTGGAAAAGCGCCAAAAGTGTAACATTCCTAACTACAAGAAGAGAGCCGTAGTAGATGTCCTTTAAGTCTTCACATATCCCTGCTCTGAGGTTGCTCTTTCATAGGTCTGGAGACGTAATTCAGTTCATATTTGGTTTATTAATGTATCTAAAAGTATGTTTCTCCTAAAATTCTTTAAAATGGACACAAATGCTAAAATTGTTCTTTTGTTCTTCGCTTAGGTATTAAGTTCAAAATACCTGAGCAGCAATGCTGTTAGCAAACATATTGGACACTGTCCATGCTGCTGGGAGTGACGTTTAGATGAATATGCAAATGTGCTGCATGCTTTCCTCTCAATAACAAAATAAATGGTCACACTTTCTTTTAAGGCCCAATTCTCACTATTAACTAACTATTAACTACATCTTTTGGCCCAATAAAGTCCTAATTTGCTGCTTATTAATTGTTAGTAAGGTAGTTGTTAAATTTAGGTATTGAGCAGGATTAAGGGAACTAAAATATGGTCATCCATATTAAGGCATTAATATGTGCTTTTTAAGTACTAATAAACAGCCAATATGCTAGTAATATGCATGCTAGATAATAGTGAGAATTGGGCCTTAAAATAATACACATACAACAAACATGACAGTGGTGAGGACACTGCCGTTAAAGCATCTTTTGTCATAGTGATATGGATGTTTGCACAAGCTCTGCAATTTGGCTCTCCAGTCAAGTCACGTCACATTTATCAATACAGTACTTTTCACAATAGACTTCTTTAAAGCGAGCATCTTTACAGTATTACACATGAAAAACAGAGTCAGTGTTGCTTTTACAACTTCAACCTCAATACTAAAAATCAGCTCTCCATTTTTTTTTTTTTTACTTGCGTCTTGCGTTTACTTGCGTCTGACCTCGACAGACTGAACAGAGAAAATCAGCTCGAGATTTACACCTTTTATGTAATCGCCACAGACCAAAAGTAGTTTGAAGGTTTTCGCTGTCAAGCTGTTTCTCCCGAAACTCCCAAAACGAACTCCAAACCAACTTTGCTTTGGTCTGATTTTGTCAGAGTATTTCAAGGCCAAAACACACTTTACCTGAACACAGCGTGCAATCTGGTTGAACGTACCTGGCGGTACAAACCTCAGTACTCAAGGGGGCAATAGAGTTACATTTAGACAGCTTTTACATGAAACCAGGTATGTTATTATTCAGTTGTTCTATACATATTGACTTTACATATCAAACATATTTACGAACCTGCTCAGCATGATTCTCTTCAAACTGTGGCTCTGTCATGACAGTAGTTATCCTGAAAGAGAAAACTGACCACAAAAGAAGAAATGTATTAATTCATCAAATCAGACTGAAGCGTCTGAAACCGTCCGCGGCTCGAGCCAGCACAGATTTACAAGTTATTTAATCAAAACTCAGTTTTGGACATGCATGACAGTTACTCTGACTCAAAATGAGCCATTATGCAGAAGTATATGATCATATGATGCCATTTTTTTCCAGCTCATTCAGCGCTCCAGTTACTCCAACAGCACACTGAACTGAGAACAGAAAAGTCTAAAGCATTAAATATTCAAATGAATTGGAAATATAACTGTGATCCAATTGCAGATGTTTCAAGTGAACAGCAGTACACTGATAACAGTTCTCTCTCCAATCATGATGAGTCAGTTACTGGTTACAACAGTTCTCAAATCACCAGTACACTGAACTGAGGAAACAGTTTAAAGGAACACTCCACTATTTTTGAAAATAGGCTCATTTTCCAACTCCCCTAGAGTTAAACAGTTGAGTTTTACCGTTTTCTAATCTATTCAGCCGATCTCCAGGTCTGGCGGTAGCACTTTTAGCTGTAACTTAGCATAGATCATTGAATCTGATTAGACCGTTAGCATCTTGCTCAAAAATGACCAAAGAGTTTCTATATTTTTCCTACTTAAAACTTGACTCTTCTGTAGTTACATCGTGTACTAAGACCGACGGAAAATGAAAAGTTGCGATTTTCTAGGCCGAAATTACGGTGTCCGAGAAGTGCAAAACAAATCACAATTCTGAAAACAAAATAACAAATTACAAACGCAATGTTAAGACGTTTTCTGAGATGTGAGCTCCAGGCTGGCAGCGGCTGTTCAGAGCTTATGTATCCACCAAGAACAGCTTTATCTCGGCCAGTCCTTTTGGAATTTGCTGCTGACTCTTTATGTAGATGATGTTAAACAAGGTATAGGCTTAATTCACTTTGGTTACATTAAACGGGCAATCTTTGGACTTATTAATCTATTACTTGTTCCAGAGGAAATCGATTTGGCTTTAGGGAAAAGTTAAGTTTCATATCTTTTTATTTTTATGCAATTAAATCCTATAGTAACTAGAGTGCTGTATATGCCATATTTGGTATTGTGAAAGTGTCCTTTAGGGATTATAATTTCATCTTCAGAGAAAGTTACATTATTACGACTGTCTTTAAGAGTGAGTCGCAAGAACTTTTATATTGAAAGGGACTGAAAAAAGGACGTTATTATTACTTTAAACAGCCTTATAAGATGCAACCATAGGGACACAACCAACAAATGCATTGACTCCGCTGTCAAGAGAAATCCCCTTAACGGTTAAAAGTACGAAGACAAAGATATCGCTTTCCTCAGTGGATATTCAAACTGATCTTGTGATTATGGATATAAGATCGACCTGAAGAATGAATATCAGATGCAATTAATAGACTCTCTCAGGCGATCTCTCTCTCTCTCATAATACTCGACTCTACGTAATACAATGAGCTGCAGTGAAGCGACTCAACGTTCCTTCGTTACTAGTTCTAAAGTGATGTTTTCGAATTAGTAACAGAGGCTTGGGCTCAGCTGTTAAACTGTCATACCGAGATTTGAATCTGTGGTGAACAGTAGTAGTTCCGCACAAAAGAGGGTTTTAAAAGACACTGTTGTTGTCTCTTCTTTATTTACGCACTTGTGCTGTTGAACTGTGTTGTATAAACCCAATATCCCAATAAACTGTGCATATAGCATGGCTACTCATGTGATATTGCTTATATATACATACATACATATATTTAATATGTAATGTAGCTACATTTTAATGGGATTTATCATGTAAACCCTTTATAGTATTTAATATTAAACCTTTGTTGGGAATTGTGTCATTGTTATAATGTAAAATTACTCTTATCATGATTTCGGTCTGTCCCTAAAAAAATTGGACGACTGTATGAGTTTTAAAGGAACACTCCACTATTTTTGAAAATATGCTCATTTTCCAACTCCCCTAGAGTTAAACAGTTGAGTTTTACCGTTTTCGAATCCATTCAGCCGATCTCCGGGTTTGGCGGTAGCACTTTTAGCTGTAGCTTAGCATAGATCATTGAATCTGATTAGACCGTTAGCATCTCGCTCAAAAATGACCAAAGAGTTTCGATATTTTTCCTATTTAAAATTTGACTCTTCTGTAGTTACATCGTGTACTAAGACCGACGGAAAATGAAAAGTTGTGATTTTCTAGGCCGTTATGGCTAGGAACTATACTCTCATTCTGGCGTAATAATCAAGGAACTTTGCTGCCTTGCGGTGCTGCGTAATATCATTGAGCCTGCTGCACCCATGGTACGGCAGCAAAGTTCCTTGATTATTACGCCAGAATGAGAGTATAGTTCCTAGCCATATCAGCCTAGAAAATCACAACTTTTCATTTTCCGTCGGTCTTAGTACACGATGTAACTACAGAAGAGTCAAGTTTTAAATAGGAAAAATATCGAAATTCTTTGGTCATTTTTGAGCGAGATGCTAACGGTCTAATCAGATTCAATGATCTATGCTAAGCTACAGCTAAAAGTGCTACCGCCAGACCCGGAGATCGGCTGAATGGATTCGAAAACGGTTAAACTCAACTGTTTAACTCTAGGGGAGTTGGAAAATGAGCCTATTTTCAAAAATAGTGGAGTGTTCCTTTAAACTCGGACATCTCTGCGGAGAACTGAAGTGCTGCTGATACGAGTATGCTTGAACCAAGTAGCTGACATGAATATGGGTTCGAAATGAAAGCTTTTCGTGGTTTCTCATGGTTTTTTAAAAAGGTGAGTTGTTTAAGAATATTCACTTTATTTACTTTAGACATGTAAAACATCCACGTTTCACATCATGATTGCGTGCTTTAATAATAGAATTGCACAAACATTACATCATTGCGTGATTATGCAAACAAATTGATGATTATTTGAACCAGTTCATTGAAACAAACAGTCAGAAAGTAACAGTTCACCGGAAATTATCTGACTTCTTATCACTACTGTCTAGGAAAAACTAATTGTGATTTTTCTTTCTAATGAGCTTATTTGAATATTTCATATGAGGATTACTTTAGTATTAGGTTATAGCAGTGGAACTTGCTGAAAGCAGCTTGATTTTTTGCGATGCATGTACAAAAACAAAGTCACTCTTATTCCGTTAGCACATGCAAGTGGAAAATAAATTTAGAGGCTTTGATGAATTTCAACAGAGACGTTTTGCACTGATGTCCACTAGCACATTCCAGCTATCAAAGGCTCGAACCACAGACCTTTTCAAGCCTGTGTTTTTTGCCACTTGAAACTCTAAATGCTTGGCAACGGCATTAAAAAGGCCTTCTTCAGTTTGCTGGCAGCAAGGAAAAAAGTTTGCATTGATGTTATGTTTGAGCAAGGGTGTGGGTGAGTGCAAGAGCGTCTGCATGGGAACTACAGGGTGGTCAGTCAAGTGTGCCAGACTTATAGTATGTTTTCTCTTTGAAGTCCTTCAGCATACTTGAGAATTACAGCTGACCTACTGTCTTCCGGCTGACACTGGACCTTCCCATCTAGAAGTGGATGTTGCGATGAGGTTGGGACCTGGGTCTTGGCTGCAGCTTGTTCAGAGACTCGTGTCGACTGGTTCTCCTGATCTGTGGCCATTTCCTATGAAGGTCTCAAAGATGTTCAGCTGGTTTCTTTGCAGTTATGTTATCTTCTTACATTATGAGGATGTTGCAACCCAGGCTCATTGGAAATATGTGACTCTGGCTACAAAACTGTTTCTGCAAAACTGTAAAAATTTTCCTGTACATACATTTCACTGCAGTTTACAGCTGAAATGAACATTCGTAGCAGTAAACTACTAACAGTTTTTGTTCCTTTCACACAAATTCTGATTATAGTAGTAGATTATCGATTAATAAAAACGTATTTTCACAAATACTAAAACACTTTTACCCTACTGCATGATTTGTAAATGAATACAGTTTGACTTTTGCATCACACAACCAGCTCCATCTGGCTTTTCTAGCATGGTAAACTTACTCATTAGCTCACCTGGTACAGCATTGTCTTAATCATTACATCACCAATAATGTTTCTTATATTTAGTCTAAACTTTAGCATATGGGCACCCTTATTTGTTGTGTTGTGTAATATCAGAGCTCAATTCATAGCTCAATGCAGTTTTAAGAGAATCTTGCTTGTTATTGTTAAAATGCTAACAGCTTGCTCCCTAGATCAGCGGTTCTCGATTCCAGTCCTCGCGTAGCCCCGCTCTGCATGTTTAGCATGTCTCTCTTTAACACACCTGATTCAGATCATCATCTCGTTAGAAGTGAGCTCCGTGCATGAACTGTGTTCCGATTGACATGGTCCCTACACAGTGTCCATTGCTCCCTACTCCCTGAGCAGGGGAAATCCATTGAAGTTTACTTCACTTCGGAATATTCATTTACAGATTTGCGCTGCGCCGCTGCCTGCAGCGTCTTCACACACATACGAAACTTACTAGAGAAGCGTGAAGTGGGACATAATATACCTCTGTAAATAAATACAATTTAAATTCACGTCTCGCACACTTAAATGCCCTTTGTATGGAACATATACGCTCCCTTCAAACTGGAATCATGGCGGAATATCCGGTAATGTCCACTTCGCAGGGCACTTACAGTCAAATATAACAAACGTCTGAAGCAATAAGAGAAACATACAAAATGTGCAGAGCGGGGGTACGCGAGGACTGGAATTGAGAATCGCTGCCCTAGATAACACACAAGGTTTAAAGGCACCGACATTTGAAGGCATTTTATCTCTATCCTATTAGAGCAAGCCAAAGTTCTGTCATGAAACTCTAGATGGCGCAGGCCGATATGTTCTCAATCTGACATAATGACATCATTATTCACATGGCGCAGCTTATTGGTTTCATTTTGTACCAGCAGCCAATGAGCTTGCTGCTCAACATTCAAATTCTTGGCTAGTGTTTGCTGTAGTAGTGGCAGCGCACTTCAGAAACCCTCCACATCCCCAGCTCCACCTGTATAGATCTGCTACGGTGTAATGTCATGTGTGTTATGGGGTTATTTCGTATATGTTACAGTATATGTGCAACAGCAGTATTTGCTACATTCTCATAGCAACATGACTGTGGATGTATTGGCAGTAGAAAGTCTCAGTACTTGCTAAGCCGCAGCCCAAACACCAAACACATTAACATTGCCATGTATATTAACATGCTAATCTCCAAGCGTTGTCATGAAAGAACTTAAATTTATTTGTATTGCAGTAAAGCAAAATTTTAGATTAACACTGCATGCTTGTAATGTGTTGGCTAGGCTTTTGCATATGAGTTTACATACTTGCATTGAGTATATTTCTGGATTCTCACACAGCATTCTGAGACTCTTCTGAACCAGGGAAAAAGGTAAAGCTTAATTATAGGGAACTGCACAAGCTTCCAACTCACGTCCCTCTTAGTTCAAACAGAATACGAAACAGAGAAAAACAATATTACATCTTTCACTTTGTGCCTAAGCCTGATAAAACCCTTTTTTGAGAGAGGCTTTGACCTGTTTCTCTTCTCATATAAAAACAAAAGCAGAGTGTGTGCTGACAGCTGCAGCTCCCACTTCCCATAGAGAGCCGAAGGAAAGCTTTGAAGAACTTGACCTTATGGAACAATAAAACGCCATCATCAAACACTCTTCTAAGACAGGCCACTGACCCCGAGAACCAAACGCCTGCTTGAGAGTTCAGCGCATGTGTGTGTTCTTGCTTTTGAGCACACTGTTCCATCGGTTGTATTGGTCAGTTTGCTGGGTGCACTTGCAAGAGGATCCACTTTGATCTACAAAATCACAAAACATATTCTTACAATGGAAATATGTGTCTGTTGAAAGAAACATGCTTTATCAGTATGTGAAATTTAAATGTTCACTGACTCTTCTCCTGTTGAACATCTCTAGACAACCGATGCATTATATGCATTATGTGAAAGCTATGAATGGAGTATGGATCATTTACCATAATCCATAATTGCGTTTAGTTCATGTAGCTTTAAAATCATTTATATGTACTCCTAAAAATTTACAACATGAACTTTCTGCAGATTTACAGTCTTTCTCTTCTTGGAAAATGGACACAAAAATATTGATGGCTGATCTTACACTCACAGGTGAAAACATAAAATCATTTTACTGCTGCATCAACAGGGTAAACATATTTGACTTATTTAGTTATTTCAAATGCATGTTTAATTTAGAGCAATGTTATTTTAGTATCATTGAGATATTATTATTATTAATATTGTTTTGAATTATATTTTATTTTTGTATTTTCTGCTTTCATGTTAATTTTAGTTCCATTTTTAAATAAGTTTAGTTGTTTTGAGCTATTCATTATATTTTGAGTTATATTAGTTTCTATATCTACACTGTAAAAAATGACCGTGAAATTAACGGTAAAAGACTGTAAAAATGCTACAGTAAAAACCTGTTAAATGGTTAACGGTAAATCCCCCTACTATATACAGTGAAAAACTGTATTGGACATTACATGTAATTTTACAGTAGTATACCATTTTTGGAAGTGAAAAAGACCGTATAATTTACAGTGAATAACCGTAAATTGACATTCCCAGAATTCCCTGCGTTTTTGGTGTTTGTGTGAATGACACTGTCCTCCTTCTATATATGTTATTATTTAAAAGCTGTTTGTGATTGGCTTTGGTTCATCGTGTGACATTCATCACCACCTGCTTTGGTGGTTATCAGTGAATTAATTAAGTTAAAACCTAAAACGTTGCTACCGTATTTTTTACGGTAAAATTCCGGCAAGCACAGCTGCCGGTTTTTAACCGTAAATTTTACGGAATTTTTTTTACAGTGTATACAAGCCAGTCCAGTCCACAGTTTCAACCTACACTTTGTCAAAGATGTACCATTTACCATGATTCACCATTAAGTGTATAGTTCTAAAAGCCACATATGCTATGTGGAGTAATGACATGGATTAAAAGTGATTAGTGCAAAAAGATAATACCGTATTGGCCCGAATATAAGACGACCCTGATTATAAGACGAACCCCCTTTTTCCAGATGTATAAGTGTGTCCTTGCTTATAAATGAGGTTTAAGAATGAGAGATCTTAAAGGAATAGTTTGGATTAAATACAAGTTCTAAAATCAAATAAAGTAAACAAGCAAAGTTTTGTTTAAAATACACAGAAGTTTGAGTTCTTCATTGTGCAGTCCTCCAAGTGACGTTGGTCTGCATTATGATAGGGAAGATCTGTCCATTTTAAGGGCATTTAGAATGGAAACGCATTGACTGGCCATCCAAGCTTTAAAATAAATGTAATGATTTTGTAAGTTAGATTTTTTTCAACCGATGTTTGTAATCAAATCAAGAGAGCTAACTTCTGTGAAATACTTCATTCATGTTGATCCTTTAGTTTGTTTCGCATTTGTAAGATAACTAAATGTCACAGTGGGTTATGTGTATTTCATATTAAGACATATTAACACCGCCCAAATGTTCACACAAAGAAAGAAGGCTTAACTTTTATTCTCGCTATAGTATTGTTGTTGCCGCCGCCGCCGTATCGTGGAGACACTGTGTGTTTCGTTGTCAAAGCGAAACTACTTTGTTTGGTCTTCCAAAAGAGGATGATATCCGCTTCGTCATGCCTAGAGCTGATCCGTGCTGGTTGCTGAGGAAATACATCAACTTCGCGCTGTGGATCGCCGGATCGGCTTTCACCGTGGACGAAGCGGAGTCCAGCCCGGGGTCATCACATGTGGTTGCCGCAAGCCCTCCGGCCGCTCCTTCGTCGAATCCACCGACCGTGCCATTCTCAAGCCCGCCGCCTCTGCTCACTCAAGGCCGCGGTGTGTGACGCTTTTTCGTTGTGAAAGCGAAACTACTTTGTCTGG
>NW_015654520.1:423140-439288 GCF_001515625.1 Sinocyclocheilus rhinocerous
ACCCTGAATATAAGACGACCGCGTTTTTTCAGATGTATTTCCAAGAAAAAAATATCGTCTTATATTTGGGACAATACGGTAATAAATAAGTGTGTCCTTGCTTATAAATGAGGTTTAAGAATGAGAGATCTTAAAGGAATAGTTTGGATTAAATACAAGTTCTAAAATCAAATAAAGTAAACAAGCAAAGTTTTGTTTAAAATACACAGAAGTTTGAGTTCTTCATTGTGCAGTCCTCCAAGTGACGTTGGTCTGCATTATGATAGGGAAGATCTGTCCATTTTAAGGGCATTTAGAATGGAAACGCATTGACTGGCCATCCAAGCTTTAAAATAAATGTTGTAATGATTTTGTAAGTTAGATTTTTTTCAACCGATGTTTGTAATCAAATCAAGAGAGCTAACTTCTGTGAAATACTTCATTCATGTTGATCCTTTAGTTTGTTTCGCATTTGTAAGATAACTAAATGTCACAGTGGGTTATGTGTATTTCATATTAAGACATATTAACACCGCCCAAATGTTCACACAAAGAAAGAAGGCTTAACTTTTAGTTTTGTCTCGTCGGGCCGGGACACAGCATCACATTATGGTAAGGGGCGTAACATTTCTGTCACACGCTTGAGGTATTCGGCCAATTTAACTTTTATTCTCGCTATAGTATTGTTGTTGCCGCCGCCGCCGTATCGTGGAGACACTGTGTGTTTCGTTGTCAAAGCGAAACTACTTTGTTTGGTCTTCCAAAAGAGGATGATATCCCAATCGCAACGCACTGGATAGCTGGCCAATCAGCGTACACCTCGCTTTTCAGAACGATGAGCTTTGTAAAAATTGACGCGACAATAATGTACATTATGTGAAAAATAATGTTTTTTGAACCTTAAACCGCATAAACACATTGCATTACACCAAATACACAACATAATGTTCTTTTTAGCAACGTCATATGACCCCTTTAAACCCCAAATTAGCCAGCCACAGACTTTCCCTTGCACATTCATTAATTTTAACTAGACTGTGATCTTTCCTGACAGATGTGTTTGCCTCAACTTTTTTCACTCACAGTGTTGGCGTAGTTACTGTGTTTTGCTTCTGTATGGTAAAATATCATCTCTAAAAGTGGATTCTAGCAGGTGGCTTCTCCCATTCAACATTTTAGCAGTCCAGCAGGCGTGGTCTCACTCCACATGTTCATTTTTGCTTTCCACTCATAGAAATGCGTTGACAGTATAGATTTGAGGTCAGGGACGGGGCAAAGGTCAAGCTCCTGCTGTTGCCATGAAAGCCGGTCTAAGCACACCTTGTTCTTTGTCTCTGTCGATCGCTTCTGAGAACAGCTGTATCTTCACAATCTGGGGCTCATCGGGACAAAACAAAAGCCACGTGTTAATTACCTTTGAAGGTGTAATGATTTCAGTGCCAGGAAGATCCTTCATCTGGTTTCGGATGTAGGACTGAGAGCTGTGCTTTCATGTCTGGTTACAGTTTGACTTCTTTTATACCTGCCTGATGTGCACATAGTCTGTGGGAAAATGGCTTAAGTGCCTTCTGCACCAAAGCATGTTTAGATTATGTTTCTGACAAACAGAAGTGATTCATTGTTTTTCATATAAATCAGCATAGCCTATTTCAAAAACCTATTACACTGCATGACCACCATATTTTATATTCATAAAGCGGGGGCATATTTTATATAAATAATATGGTGTTCAATAAAAAATAAAACTAATGAAAATATTTCCGTTGCATTCTTTTTTAATGTAATACTTTTCTGTTTGTTCTATTACAAATTATATTATTATCATCATAGTAATTTGAGTGAATGCTTAATAGATAAATGTAAATTCAGGATTTAGTATTTTGTATGTCTCTCTATTGCTTGACAACATCACTCCATCTAACATTAGGTTTGTGTAAAGCCTGATTATCATGTTCTCAAGCATCATTAAAAATTATCCAAAGAGCAACTTGAGTTCACATAGTGTCATATAAGAGTCACAATTTGATTACATTTGACCCAGGTGTCCTATATATAATGTAGATCCTTAAATGTTTCTTCATCATCTGTCAATGTTTCTTCAATCACTTTTTAAAGTAGCATGTTAATACCAGAAGCTGCTGACCGAATATATCAGGTACAGCCATGCTGACCAATAGTATGACTTTATAGTAGTATAGTATGTAATAGTATGAAAATGAGTTTGATATTACTTCTACAACATTTCAATAAACAAGAAGTTCTTATTGAGTAACTTCCAGTTTTTACACATATTGCCAGTTGCTTTGTCTACTTTTGCTATGCTAACAAAAGCAGTTTCAAACAAACACACAGTGATGTTTCGTTCCTGAAAGAATCTATACATTTAAAAAAAAAAATTTTTTTTAATCAGTTGAGTGAATGATTCAATAGCCGGGTTTCCATCCAAAGTTACGAATATCGCATAAAACATTTGCGAACAAGCATCGTTTCCATCCAACAAGTCAAAGAGAACAAAATCGTCACTTCCTGATAAACTGGCACTATAAATCACTAAGAAAAGTAGGAGAATATGCCACGTTCCTGTGGCTCAGTGGTAGAGCATTGCGTTAGCAGCGCAAAAGGTTGTGGGTTCGATTCCCAGGAAACACACATACTGGTAAATAAATGTATAGCCTGAATGCACTGTAAGTCGCTTTGGATATAAGCGTCTGCTAAATGCATAAATTAGTAATTAGAATATAATAATGTTCATATATAATAAATTACTTGCACCTCAGAGCGAGCAGACGAATCACAATGCGGTCATTGCTTTCGGAGGTGGATGCTGCTGTTTGGAAACGCAGTCGTGTAAGACATTTCTGGAAGGCAATTATACAGAAACACTTTGATGACAGACTTTGCTCATGCATTTCCGAATGACCATAACTGTGGTGGATTAGGTTTGACACTCTGTGTTTGATTAAGTTGACTTGTGTGTCATACTGATCATCGGTTGATTGCTCAAGTCTGAGCAATGTATTGGTGTGATGTAAAAATGAAAGAGAGGCAGTAAAAGAAGCAGCTCACAGCTCACGGTCTCACAGTGTGTTTATTAGACATAGAAATAAGACACGCACCATTCGGACAAACAGATAAAGGACACAAGAACACAACAATAACAACATTTCAGATGCTGTGAATGAAATCGGTCCGCTGGTTAGTCAGGTTTTGCCGTCCCATAGCACAAACTCACATTACTTTTTTGATGCACTTGGAGGAATTTATTCGCAAAATGCATTTCCATCTCCCATTATTCTCATCAACCCTTTTTCGCACGAGTCAAAAACCACCTCAAGCGAGCGTAAAAACTTTTTTGCGAATTAAGGGATTTTTATTCTAACTTTGGCGTTTCAATCACTCGTTTCTCATGTGATACTTCAAAATGCGCATTAAAATAGGGTGATGGAAACATAGCTAATGACAATCACTTGTTGTCACCTTCTGGCATGGTGATGTGACCTGCAGAAAGCGTCACTGAAACAGTTTGTCTGGAACAAATTAATGATGCAAACAGTCAAATGATCCATATCAGCACTCTTGTAACGACACTCAGCCAATCAGACTCATGGACTAACCGTATAAATATATTTACAGTGCACAAGATTTGTGAACAAGTGCATTTGGACTTGTTCTAGTGTGTGTGACATGACACATGACATGTCACTGCCATGCAAACTATATTGGGGGGGTTTGCTAAAACAAGTTTCATGTATAGTCTCAATGCCTGTTTGTGAATTGCATGTGTGTAAGTCTTTAATTTTTACATTTTAAATGTGTGCTTGAGTGATGTGAGTGTACCTGATGCGCATGTCTCCTCATGTCTGGGTAAACGGCTCATCAAACGTTTAATGGTAGAATAATCCTTAGTCATTTTTTAAACAGTTCATACCTTGTCTACAATGAAACCTAGCGGTGCATGGCGACAAAACTATATCGCTCCAATTCATAAAACAAGAATCAATACACCCATTATCAATCAATGAACAAGCTTCAGAATCAAGACAGTGCAAAGAAAAAGGATTTATTCAGCTAAAATAAATTCAATAATTTGAAATAATCAATAAAAGCACACATTTGCAAATAAGCAAATGATCACAGTTTGAAACATTGTTAAGATCTCCTTTGAAACTGTGCTGAAAATTAAGGAGACGCATTTGAGATTACTGGTATGAGAAAGATCTGTAAAGCAAGAGACTATCCATTTAATTTCATTGCTATGAAAAAGATATTTCAAAAAGTTCTCGTTAGTGATTTTTCTTTCATATGAGAACAAAGAGTTCAGGAGAAAGGACATAATACCAAGACTCCAAACAGATGATTTTCTGATTTTTTTGCAGAGCGATGCCATGCCAAGATGAGAACGCTGATGAATAAAGAGTAACATCAACTAAGCGCTCAGATGTGCATGTTCTACCAAAGACAAAAACAGAGATGCTTATTCCAGGAACCTAAAAGTACATTCCCAGTGCTGGAAACATGGATGGAAAGTAATCAGGCTGTGGAATGATGTCATCTTGATGAAAGACACATCATCAGGGAGCTGGTTGGAACTGGCATGGTTTGGCGCAAACTGAGCTACATCATACTATAGCACAACATCAAAGCAGGTGCCAGGCTCTTAGAAAGGCCTGATATGTGCCAGCAGCAGTTATGACTATGACATCTCACTGGCACAGGACGATAGAGGAGATATACAAATGCTGTGTATTTTGTAGCACTGAGAAAACATTCTGAAATTTCACATGGAGACCGAATATATGACTTAGGGGGAAAATACTTATACGGAGTGTCTATTTTGTCAAAGGTTATTTACTCTAACTGCACCCACCAAACCAGTCCAACAGCTGGCAGAGTGCCATAAGAATGTAAGGACACTTTCACTTTTGATGCAACTGACCCAAGTTTAAATTCATCTTTTCGCCTCTTCTATTCCTATCTCACATCAGCTCAGGGAGGTGTATTATTATTATTTTTTTTTTTAATAAAAATGAAGACAATATTTGAAAAGTGGAAATAAACAGCCTAACAGTTATTTAATAGCACACTTTCCACCGGAAGGACAATACAATTTTGGTCGGACCTTGTTGCGACTTTACTAAGTTATACATGTACTCATCTGTATTTTGTTTTGGTCATGAGTTTTATCTTTTCTGTCACATAATTTATATTCTTTATGTAATTTTATATATTTATTTATACTTATCTCTTTTTTAATCTCCTTATCTTATGACTCTGAGCGGATCTTGGGCTTTATTGTTATCTTTTAAAATGTGTTATAAATAAAGAATTAAAAAATAGCATACTTTGAATGCGACACGTGAAGCTTATTATGCAAACAGTATCTGCCACTAGTATTGAATAACATCTAGGTAACACTATTTACACTTTTTGTCATTTATCACTATTTGCACTTAGTGTAAATAGCATCTAATTCTATTTGTGCTTAGTGCGAATAAGCCTCTTCTATGTACACTCTAAAAAAATGCTGGGTTAAATACAACCCAGTGCTGGGTAAAATATGGACAAACCCAGCAATTGGGTTGTTTTGACCCAGCGGTTGGGTTACTACCCAGAAGGTTGGGTTAAACATTTAACCCAACCGCTGGGTCAAAACAACCCAAATTGCGGGTTTTGTCCATATTTTCCCCAGCACTGGGTTGTATTTAACCCAGCATTTTTTAGAGTGTATATAACATTTTCCAATGAAAACATAAGAAGTGCTTGCTTATGGATATGTTGCTGCCACGACAGTATAGTACTGAAATAGTTGCTATGTGCTTGTTAAGGTGTTCTGCATGTTTTAAGCATGTTGCTCTGTGGTTGCTACGGTGTTCTGGGAGGTTGCTAGGTGGCTAAACAAACAAGCCCACCCCGAAGTCTCTTCGATATTCCGGTCTCTAGATCTCTCAGATTTTTTAGCTATTTTATTGCACAATAGCCATGTAATATTTGACTTAGCAAACACTAATTAGATGTTTTCTCAGATTAAATAAAATACATTATATGCAAGGCATAAATCAGTAGATGTTTTCAGTTGATAAAAGCTTTTCCTTTAGAATTCAGTACAGTCCTTCTGGAGACTGGTCAGCGTCAGATGAGAGTGGCAGATGGACGGCAATGCCAATCAATACACCTGAAGCTAATATTTACTTTCCACCCTCTTCTTATTTCCAGCTATGGGAGGTCAAGAGTGTGGCACTTCTGTCGGGGCTCAGCTGAGTCATTTCAAAGGGGCCTACATCACTTCACAGACAGACACACGGAGAAACACGTGCAGGCCAACCAAAACACTCTTCGTTGGAAAATACAGTAGAGTGCAGTACTGGTTTCGCTAGCAGCACAGGAGCACATTTGATGTGGTTTTACTTAGATATGTCAGAAAATAGCGGGCTTCTGCAAAAAAATCACTAATGCAAACAGACGAATGGTTAAATAAAAACAGGATTTGATCTGCCGCTTTAAAGATTCCTCTGCCTGTTTATCCACCCTAGACTTAGATCAACCAAGTGTGATTTCATTTCTAAATACCCACATCCACACAAACAAATTATCCAATATTACCCATACAAACAAATTAGTCATCTTCCATTTGAACTGGTATAAAAGCTGTCAACTTTACTCCCATAAAGCTGCACAGTCTTGAAGTAATTAGTCTTCCTTCATGAAATGTGGCGTCATCTGCAACCAATAGAGACACTCTGGTTACGAAAGGAGAGCCTGTTTGACAGATGTCTCCTGCTTCTCTACTGAAGTCCACTTCTTCGATGGCACCTCATGACTTATGTTCATGGTCAAGGTTGTTTACTGATTCAATGGAGTGCACGCAAAACATAGAACACTGAGCACGCCAAATTGATCTGAATAAAAATGTTGTTTGTTTGCTTTTATGACGTTCATATATTATCTGATGCTCTGAAATGCGACTGCATACCACGTTGCTGATTAGGACTCTTCAGGCTTCACTGGATTATCATACCCATGCTCCTTTGTAGATTAATACCATCAAATGCAAATGCCAACGACACCCTGAGATGCAATCATGCACGCTTAACCCTGAAACCATATAGCAAGACGTTATACTTGAACTCAACCCGACCCCAAAATTGGGTGTCACTTTAAAAGAAAGCTTCTTAGTGAATTACAAAGGTTTTATAGATGGCGATCTCGGCTTTGTTCTTGGAATGAGGACTTCCACCTGTTTCTGATGATGGGAGCCGGAGCCTGTCCCTTTTAAGAGCTTGATCCTTCTTGATCTCTTTGATGTAACTTGGCCTAACAGTTCCAGCGAGAAGAATTTGATGATTGCGGATGGGCTCTTTTAACTAGCTGCGTAGGAGATATGAGAATTGAGCAAAATGGAAAGATGGATAAAACTGGGTTCGAAACACTGAAGAAGAGCGATAAAGGCAACATGAAACAGCAGTTGCAACCCATTTTACTTCAGTAATCTAAAGATATTTAATGAGAAAACAAAATGTAGAATGAGGACTCTTTTTTTCCCATTGGAAATTGATTAGTTTGTGAAAAGTGGGCATCACATACAAGAATGGTGCCAGGTGGTTAGATGGGTTAAATGTAAGAGCAATTTGTGCAGGAGGTTTGACGGATTAAACAGCCTCTACTGGTAGATGTTGTAACTACACACTCTGCAGAATGTGCAGAAATGGTGCCGTTAGGAGTACAACTGTAAAAAGGGCCCTGTCGTTGTGCTCTTGTTTTTCACATGGACTTTTAGTTTGTAGTGTAGTCCTGTTCCTGTTCCTGATTCACTTGCATTAATATAGACAGATATTTTCTTTCAGTTGCATTCTCAAAATTTCATAGCAGCAGCAGTGTTTATTCTTGCCTTGTAGCTGCATTTAAATGCATGATATTTTTCATAGCAATCTCTTAATTTTCAGCAGAGAAGTGAATGGTGATGACTGTCTTCTGAAAATTGATGCTCTCCAGGTTTTGTGCGATTGGCTGTGTGCTGCAGATGTCACACTTTCAGGTGCACACGCTCCAGAGTTAATCATAAACTCTGGATCAAACCCTGAGCTGACAGAATGTTTATAGTGAGCATTTTGAACCCGCTTTACTTGATCTTAATCAAGTCGGATTTGTTTGGTTTTGTCAACTCTTAAGGCCGGGACACACCAAGCCGGCTTTCAAAGAACTAGCTGCGACGAAAGCCGACGGTGTTGTCGCCTCACTTCGACAGTGTCTGGACTAAAAAGCTGCACTTGAACACACCGCACAGACTATAGCCAACTGCAAACTAGCATTGCTAACGGCCCGACACCTGACTTGGAGGGTCCCAGCATTATGCCTCCTCTGAAATTTAAAGTTTGTGTAACAAACCATAGGTCTTGTCCTTCTATGTATGTGGTATCGGTGTGCTAAGTTTTGTTTCCTGTGTTTCTCTAGTTCTTGTGTTCTTTTGTTATTATTGTTATTAAACAGAACATTTGAACCAAGTCCACTGTTCCCAGCACTCCTCAGCCTGGTGGACCCAAATCTTGATGTCCCAAGTCTAGGTTTTTACCCTGTTGTCAGTGCAACCATGACTCGGCAACTGATTGGAGATAAAAGACAGCCTTTGACTTTGACAGTGGCAAAGGGTTAGAGAGGAACATGAAGCTCCTGGGTCATTTTCAAATACCCTAATTCTCAGATTGACCCACTTGGACCAGCATGAGACACATATGTGACCCTGGACCACAAAAGCAGTCTTAAGTCGCTGGGGTATATTTGTAGCAATAGCCAAAAAAACATTGTATGTGTCAAAATTATCGATTTTTCTTTTATGCCTAAAATCATTAGAATAGTAAGTAAAGATCATGTTCCATGAAGATATTTAGTAAATTTCCTACTGTAAATATATCAAAACTTAATTTTTGATTAGTAATATGCATTGCTAAGAACTTCAAGAACGATTTGCTCAGTATTTTGATTTGTTTTGCACCCTCAGATTCCAGATTTTCAAATAGTTGTATCTCGGCCAAATATCATCCTATCCGAACAAACCATACATCAATGGAAAGCTTATTTATTCACCTTTCAGATGATGCATAAATCTCAATTTCGAGAAATTGACCTTTATGACTGGTTTTGTGGTCCATGGTCACATATCTAGGTGTACTTCAGAGAGCACCTCTGAGTAGTACAATGGCGAGTCACTGCAAAGATTTGTTCATTCCTGTGATGAGTAACTCCAGCAATGTTATCCCTAATGTCATGCTGCCATGTGTGACAGGGGCCCCCTTGAGAAGGTGTAGCAGAAGTAAAGTTCCATCTGTGAGTGATTTAATGGCTACAGTTCCAAAGATGACGTGTAATAAAATGGGAGGTATGGGTGACTAGACTCAATTAGGAACAGACCCTTTCCCTCCGAGTCCACCACATGCCCTAATCCAGTGAATCTCAACCTTTTGGCGTACCGGAACCCAGAACAAAACTGACTCATCTATGTATCATTTGTGTCTTTGTGAGGACCAAATGCAGTCAAGTATAATTCAAGATAGTTGACCATCATGGCCATATCATCAGCTATATTGGATTTTTCTTTCATGGGAACATATCATGTCAAAATATACAAAATTTATACAAAAATTCATACTTTATACGGACCCCCTGGCCTTACGTCAAGGACCACTAGGGGTCCACGGACCCCTGGTTGAGAAACACTGCCCTAATCTATATAAGCATCTGCTTGAAGTTCCCCAATGAATACCATCAGTCCTGCTGGTGTGACCTCATGTGGACAGATCCCGCCACCTCATGCTATTGCTATAGCTCAACATGAAGAACTATGTGATGGGTACAGTACAACCCCCTCACTTTTCTGTACTTTCCCACAACTGAATTTTTTAAAGATAGCTCACCCAAAAATGGAAACTGTGTCATCGTTTACTCACCCTGTGTAATTCAAAACCCTCCTGACACAAATTCTCAAGACTGTGCTGCTCTCGTTTCTCCATTCAAGAGACCTTAGTCAGGTTAGACGCCATGTCGAATTTTATGTGGATGAAAACGAGGCTTTGAGGGACAGACTAAAAGTCTTTGCAATAGCGTGCACTGTATAAAGGTTCTAGATCCCTTAATTTTCAAAACAGTTTAATGGAGTGTTTGTCTACTTATTTATTTATTCCAGAAAGACATTTCACCAGCTGAACATCTGGCATGTTGTTAAACAAAAGTAGAATCCATTGAACACCCTGTATTTGCCAGCAGTCATATCACCCTGCACCCCAAGACTGGTTGCCCACTGAAGCTAAGCAGGGTTGAGCCTGGTCAGTACCTGGATGGGAGACCTCTTGGGACAACTAGGTTGCTGCTGGAAGAGGTGTTAGTGAGGCCAGCAGGGGGTGCTCACCCTGTGGTCTGTGTGGGTCCTAACGCCCCAGTGTAGTGACGGGGACACTATACTGACAAAAAGCACCATCTTTCGGATGAGACGTTAAACCGAGGTCCTGACTCTCTGTGGTCATTAAAAATCCCAGGATGTCCTGGCCAAATTCGCCCATTGGCCTCTGACCATCATGGCCTCCTAACAATCCCCATATCTACTGATTGGCTTCATCACTCTGTCTCCTCTCCACCAATAAGCTGGTGTGTGGTGGGCGTTCTGGCGCACTATGGCTGCCGTCGCATCATCCAGGTGGATGCTGCACACTGGTGGTGGATGAGGAGATACCCCCTTCTATGTAAAGCGCTTTGAGTGCCCAGAAAAGCGCTATATCAATGTAAGGAATTGCTATTATTAATTATTATTTCTGTCCCTCACAGCCTTGTTTTCATTCCTATCAAAAATTTCATATGACTCTACCCTGACTAAAGTCTATTATAATAAATAGAGAATGTAACTCTCAAGCTTTAGAAAGGATGCAAAGAGCTAAAAACGTAGCGCAAACAAGTTGTATGCCAGTGGCTTTCACCTTTTTGACTCCAAGACCTCCGTTGTAAACATGTTCAAAACCCTATAGCCCTCGTTTTGTTTTTAATTTAAAAAAAATTAATTATTTTAAACTATGGGCACTCCTAGTTTCTGTGAATAAAGGGTTCCCACTCTTTTAAACCAGTTTAGTCTTTCACACATTCGCTATTTATTTTAAAAGAATTAAGCATAGAGATTTTTATAATATATTTTTTTTACTCACAATTTTTATCCGGTAAAATAGAGCTTGGCATAATTGGTAAAAAGTATATTTATTAGAAAAATGCCCAAAATATAAATTTAAAAAAATCATGATTTTGAATTTTAGTTTATTTTAATAATTTGTTTTGCCATATTTTAAATTAATTTTAAATCACCTTGATCCCCTATAGTGGTTCTCAAACCTCTCCATGTAGTACCCCCAGCACTGCACGTTTTGTATGTCTCCCTATGTCTGACACACCCACTTCAGGTCATGCAGTCTCCACTAATGAGCTGATGAGTTGAATCAGGTGTGATAGATGAGGGAGACATGCAAAATGTGCAGGGCTGGGGGTACTCCAGGACAGGTTTGAGAACCACTGCCTTATTAAATTTTGCTGATGCCCCCTAGTGGGCCCCAGCCCCACTAGAGGGCAGCAGCATCAGAACTACAGTTGTATGCTACATTCCATATCTTCTGAAGCCACAATAAATTTCTGTATGAAATACTAATAATCTTCACCTGTGGTCTGTTAACTGCTGAAATCAAACTGGTATAGAGTTCAGAACTGGAGCAGTCTAGTCCAGATCCTTAAAAACATCCGACTCCTATGAACAATTCTTTTTACAAATCTGACATCACCACTTCTCTTGTAAACACACCAAGATGAACTAAGGTGGAAGTCAGTGCTTTCAGTGAATAAGACCACAGATTGTTTTCAGAAGAAGTCTTTTTTTTAAACTCCCAAATGCAGGGTAAATGACCATTTTTGTTTTTTTGTGAACATATCCTGTAATATTCTAAAGAAACATCAGTTTGGATATGTTTATGATTCTATTCCTATAATATTCGATTTAAGGTCTAGAAAACATGCTTATTCAGCTCTGCTCTCTCTATAGACTGCATACATAAAATATTTGCACCATTTTTATTTATTTATGTGTTTCTAGCATGTGAAGAAGAGAATAAGCACAACTATTAAACAATATTCCCTGATCATGTACAAAATTTAAAATGCCAAAATCACATCATGATGGTTACCTCAATACTTGGGTAATCACATCCATGATGGTTATTTCAATTCAAATGCACATGAGCCTCTAAGTGTTTTTTTTACCACTATTGGCAGCATAAATTGACAGCATACATTCCGTTTATATTGTGGAATCTGCAAGCAAATCTCTTTCTTTATTTCATAGATAGATAGATAGATAGATTTTAGAGCTTGAAATCAGTTCTTCTCAAGTTCGCACAGGTGTACTGGAGTAACCACAGGTGTAGAGAATCACATTAATTATCATCAGGATCCACTAACAATTACGCATGTCCAAATACTTTATATATATAATTATCAAATGAATGCAATTTTTTTTTACACACATTCATTCATTTAGTTATTTATTTAATCTATCTATCTTCCTATGGGCTTGAGAGTTTAATGGTCCTGTATCCGTCTGAATAGAGAGTGCTTAGCATCTGAACAAAGGAGGACTCGCGGTAAGTGACGGAATGAATCGACGCCAATGGGCGAGTTCCCCCGTTTCCACGCCACTGCATGCATTACAAGTGAGAGCAGTGGTCTGAAACAACAGGCTTGTGTCAAGTTAAGTGTCGCGTTAACATCAGCCACTCGACACCCTTTTATCTCGCCGCTCAATGGCCGATTAATGGCCGAAGCAGGAATCCAGAGAACCGCATTACAGTAATGCGATGTGTGAAACACTTTAATGAAGACATCGTTGTAAAGAGGGAGAGTGAATAAAAATATAGCCTCATTAAAATAAGCAAGGCGACGTTTTAAGCTGCGGTGACGAAAAGTGAATTTGTTTGACTGACAACGTGATTAAGAGAAAATGATACATTTACTCGCAAGGAAGCGTTTAATTTAGCCACAAAAAGGAACATTCGTGTAAGATGCGGGTTTCCCTTCCGACTCCAAACCCTATACCAGCAGAGGGAACGTCTGGAAGGGGCTTCATACGACTGACTCCTTCGATCTTCAGAGGCCCCGTCAACAGACTGTCAGCGGAATCTGACAAAAATACCAGCATAAGTTCGACTAAGTTTCGTTTACAGACAAGATCTATGGGGAAAGTGAAAATTAAAACAATCCTGACAAAATAGACCTACATGCATTTAAAGTTGTGAAAATGTTAGTCTATATTTAAAGTTGTATTCCTTCAAAACCAAACAAAAGATCAATTTAGGCACCAAATAATAAATGAGAAAATATAAGTTATAAATAAACGATATAATTACAAAATTATAACACCAACCTAATAATAATAATAAAGTATATTGTGTGCGTTTTAAGTTTCACTGCCGCTTGTAGATTCTCACGCTGTTCTCGTTGGCTATAGCCTATATATATATATATATATATATATATTCCAATGCACGAAAGCCGCGTGTGTCAGAAGAGCCTTATTCTCACTCTATAAATTCGCGTGGATTAGGAAACATGCATTTCGATGCCAATAAAAGCTACCACATCAAGTAAAATATCGCAGATCAAAAGGACCAAACTATGGGCATTTTTTTCAATAAATGAAAAGGACAGAAATCAGTGTGACTGGATCACGCCCCGTTGCACTGCCCTCCACAGCGATTGGTTCACGGGAAAGAGAGCAGGGTTAAACCCCAGAGCGGTTAAATACAGAGGCATTGAACAGAAGAGCGCACCACAATCCGCTTAGGAGTTTTCATGTCAGTGGGGGAACCAGTCTATTGACTAGACTATTAAAAAGAAGAAATAAAGGACTCTTGAGTTTTGCACTGAGAAAGCTCACCTGTCCGTCTCACTTTTAACCAAGTTTTGCTTTTGAATTTTGTGTAACCGGCTCTGCAGATTCTCAGCAGCATCTCAGGGTTGTGCGGAAAGCGTGATGAAGTGCAGGCGGCCGCAGAGGAGCGTGAGGGTGATGGGTGTCATTCACTGGGCTGTGATGCTGGGATTGATTCAGTCCGGCGCGCTCGGCGCGAGGAGATTCCGCGGAGGTCGAAACCCGCAGCAGCGACGACCGCTTCCCACCGCTCACTACCGGGACCGTGCCGAAACCACCGAGAGCTTCTCACTGGATTTCACAGCTGTTGAAGAAAACATGGACAATTTCATGACTCAGGTGAAGAACTTGGCGCAGTCCCTCTACCCGTGCTCGGCCCAGAAGCTCGACTACGACATGAAGTTACATTTCCTGGAGAATACATCAGTCACCTGCAACGACGGGACCCCTGCGGGGTAAGACAACAAGCCGGTTACAATCACAAACCTTAGGTAACCCAATGGGCTTCCAACAGTATTTGGGCATCATCCAGACGCGCTCAGATTCACACTCAGTTCTTATTGTTTCTAGCCTATAATGAAAATGGTAACTTGAGCCATTACTGTGGTGATCTATCAACTTAGCTCAATTATGATTCTACTAACAGTACTTATGGTATTTCAAACTATTATGGTTACCACTGTTTTGTTTTGTTGTTTTAACCATACACACTAAATAAATGCTGGGTTATTTCAACCCAACTTTGGGTCAAATTTGGACTAACCCAACTTTTGGGTTAAAAATGTAATGTAAAAATGTAACCCAACAGTTGGGTTAGTCCATATTTGACCCAAAGTTGGGTTGAAACAACCCAGGATTTTTTTTTAAACCATATAGTCACACTAACACACTAATGTTTTCATCTTTACACTATAGGCTAACTGGTTTTTGTGTCCATCCACCTTGTCACTATAATTTCTTAAAAGCTTGAAGTAGCCTATATATGTGGTAGCAAACCAGCATTAATTGATCATCCGTTTCTGACTTGCAAAATCCTGATGTTCCCAATTACGAATCTAAATTAATATGCTTGAGTAGTCTAGAGTTTTTTATGCTATATCAGTGCAGTATTATAATCAGTGCTGGTGTAAACTCTGACTCTGGGAACATGCTCACCATAGACGCTCTACAATGCACTGAAGCTGCAGTATTTTTTTGGCAGCGGCCTGCGTTCTTTCTCAGATCTGCAGTCAGTGCTTGAAGAGAAGGTCTCCTGTGTGTCGTGTGTGATATGCTGTTACACATGAATGGACTCCACTCATGGATTCCACAGGTTCTCTGGAACTCAATCATTCCTAGATACAACAGAAAAGCATTTGGGATAAGGCTTATACTAATTTTTCTGCATGTATAACTTCAGGTTACAAGTTCAGGTTACGTTTCTGAGGTCTAGCAGACCTGTAGCCCAAGCTTTATAGCTGTAATGTAATGAAGCATAAATCGTTAGTATGTAAGTAGTGGTGAGGTGGGTAACAGTGAGAAATGTACACCATATGCCAAAAATGTGGTCACCAGTGGCATAAACGGGATGCATATTAAAGCTGTCTTTAATTATGGCAGACTGATGCCCCTCAAAGTAACAAACTGAACCACAACTGTAACTTTTCTCACACAATAGCTGAACGCCCCCTTGTGGATAGTGTGAACATTGCAGAAAAAAAAATAGAAAATTTCTTCTACTTAAAGGGGTCATATGATGTTGCTAAAAAGAACATTATTTTGTGTATTTGGTGTAATGAAATGTGTTTATGCGGTTTAAGGTTCAAAAAACGCAATTAGAATAATAAAAAGTGTATTTTGTTAACAGAATACATGATGACAATAACCTCTTATTTCTTGAGAAACTTTATCATTCAGAACTCATTTAATACTGGATTGATAAAATGCCAGTGTTTTGCATATACGATCTGTAAGTATAGGTTTACTGACAGTCTGCTTTATTGCAGGTACTACCTGAAAGAGTCCAAAGGAAGCAGATACAGAAAAGCATTTGGGATAAGGCTTATACTAATTTTTCTGCATGTATAACTTGTTCAGGTTACGTTTCTGAGGTCTAGCAGACCTGTAGCCCAAGCTTTATAGCTGTAATGTAATTAAGCATAAATCGTTAGTGTGTAAGTAGTGGTGAGGTGGGTAACAGTGAGAAATGTACACCATATGCCAAAAATGTGGTCACCAGTGGCATAAA
>NW_015654520.1:439397-453564 GCF_001515625.1 Sinocyclocheilus rhinocerous
ATCTGCTTTATTGCAGGTACTACCTGAAGGAGTCCAAAGGAAGCAGAAGGTGGTTAATATTTCTGGAGGGTAAGTGTGAAGCGTTCAATCATCAGAATAACTTGTGTAGAAGATTTGATCACCATTGTGTGTATCTGTCATGCAGAACATGTAAGACACACGTGTCTCTCTGCAGGTGGCTGGTTCTGCTTCAACAAAGAGAACTGTGACAGCAGATACGAGACCACGAGGAGGCTCATGAGCTCCTCCAAATGGCCACAAACCAAGACAGGTTAGAAATGCAACGGTCTTGTCAACTGAAACTCCATTTCTAATAGTATTACTGGCTTATTCACAACCAGTCCAAATTTTTTGGCATGATAAACATACATGAACTAGATTTCAAAATGAATATGCATAGATTGTTCTCATTTCAGTTTTATTTCATAATGTATGTCTTTGTTAACTTTAGGCACAGGAATACTTGCGTTACTCTCCTTACCATACTGTGATGCCCGGTCAGGCCGCAGCGACGAGACAAAAACATTAGAACCCATTATAAACTAGGCATTTGTTGCATCCAGTGGGAACATAATTACACAGATCTTGAACATTGCATGTCCTCACTCCACTATTGTATAACTAAAAGTGACTGTATAACAAAGGCAGTGCTAGGTATATTTCCATTTCTGACACCTGCTTGTCACGGATAAGACGTTTTTTTTTATTTATCGTTATGCTGTTCAAACAACACCAAGAGTGCAGAGACAAGTGAGCCGGGTCCAGACTTCTCCTCTGATATTCACTGTCACTTAACAAAATACTCTGTTCATAAGCGCCACCAAGCTGTAGTTTTATGTAACAGCAGCAGCAGCTCTGGGCATGTGATCAAAAGTGCAAATCTTATTGGTTGGCCAGCTTCTTTCACAGTGCCATGGAAAATAGCTTAGAAAACCTCTGTTAAAAAATCATCACATTGGTAGTATGCAAATGTTTTTGTCAGTTCATTTTTATTGCATTAAATAATAGACATGGTGTGAACAGTCTTTCAAATACAAATAGCATTCCATGATTACTTTTTTCCTCGTATGCATGTGAACTTGACCGAGTTAGACATTTAGGAATGAACTGAACTTCTTGTTGGCAGATACTGGGGCGATGTGGTACCAGAACGATGCCGACAGGCTTATGAAGGAAAAGAATGGAACTGCTTCTTTGGATATAAAGTTTATCCTACCATTAAACGTGAGTCTAGGGCATACCAGGCACCAAACACGGCCACATTTTTCCTAGTTCTTTACAGACGATGTTGAGTTTGGTTACTTTTGTTAACCCAATGTGATGTTTCTTTGTCGCAGGCCCTGTGTTTATAGTGCAGTGGCTGTTTGATGAAGCCCAGCTAACGGTAGACAACATTCATCTGACGGGACAACCGGTTCAAGAAGGACAGTGGCGTTATATTCAGAATCTAGGGACTGAGCTGAGGAACACTCTGAAGGATGTCCCGTAAGTATGACCTGCCCTTCAGAGACTCTCATTGTGAAGAGAGCATGAATTTATATTTGACGTGAACACTTTTGCTATTTCTAATACTCTGCTTTTCACCTCCAGTGCCATGTTTGCTCCTGCTTGCCTTTCGCATGAATTCATAACAAGAAAGTAAGTGATCTCTTTGATTATTTTGTGTATCTTGTAGATCAGATTTGCTGACAGTTCAGGAGTATATTTATGCTTGTGTTTTACCACTTTTCTAGTTATTTACATGACGTTTAAATGAAGTTCAAATTGTTATTTTCCCCATTTCCATAATGAAATGGATGCTCATTGACTAGCTCTTCCCTCTTGTGTTTGTTGTAGTTACTGGACTGACGTCAAAGTCAAAGGCACGTCTTTACCCAGAGCGCTCCACTGCTGGGACCGCAGTCTACAAGAAAACAGCCGAAATAATAAATCCCCTCCCAAAGGCTGTCCCGTGCACTTGATCGACAGCTGTCCGTGGCCTCACTGCAACCCGACGTGCCCAACGATCCGAGACCAGTCGACGGGACAGGAGATGAACGTAATCCAGTTCCTCATGCACATGGGCTTTGATGTACAGAAGATGGCCCATCAGCAGGGCATGGACCCAAGTAAGCTACTGGGCATGCTCAGCAGCGGCAGCTAAATACCGTGGAAGGACTCGCTCCCGGTTGGGACCGTGATTCCCATCAGTCCGTTTGATACCTCCAACCCCACACCCGCCTCAGCTTTGACCTCAGGCTAAGCCCTGCATTTAGTCGGGGCTCTGTGCCAACTCTCTATGGGCTTCCGTCTCCAGATCTCCTCATTAATGATCAGTTGGTTTCCATTTTGCTCCAGTCTACACTATTACCACTGAGCAGCTTGGAGATGGTGGAGACGCCCAAAACGAAAAAAAGATTTGGAACAGAGCCCTTGTCAGATCCACCTCCGATAAACCATGGGCTGCTGACTGTTTAATGGTTCCCAACACAACACGGTACCAATGAAAGTACTGAAGAACCATGTAACCAGGACAATGTACACCAGCATCTTTGCTCTTAGTTTATCTTTTGGTTATAAAAGTATCACGAATGTAATCCAGTTTTACGGATCTTCAGCATTGTTGTTTGCTTAGGTTTTTATCTCATTTTCTTTTTTCTTTTTTTTACCAATATAGTAAGCCACAGTTTATTAGAGTTTTATGTGTCCATTCAGAGGAAGTAAATCCAGAGAGCAAGAGAACAGAGATTATCGATTATAGAGTTTATAATTGAGTTTATGAAGTACATATAAAATATATGGATCTACTCAAGACTATAAAGAATCTTAAAAACAGGAATTTTGGAACAGGCAGACACGGGATCACCTGCTCTAAACCCAACATCTTTCTTGGGGTATGGCTAAGTTATGATAAAATGTCGTCATAATAGTTAAGGAATAGTCAGCCCTATAATAAATTGTCACCATTTACTTAATTCCCATGCCATTGAAAACATGAATTATTTATTTCTTCAGTAAAACACAGCTGGAGAACTTCTCAAGAATGTCCAAGCTTCCGTTTTTGATACCATGGTCATGTATACTGCCAAAACGTACATAATGGCGCTGTAAAAGTATGATAGTAGTCCATATGATCATACTGTCAGGGTTGGGGATGAGGCGAGGTCTCAGTAGTGCAGAGTAATGGGCTTTTAATAGTAAAATAAAACAAAACAAGAAACAAAAACTACCCCGTGGGGGAAAAACAGGCTGGCAAGACAGGATCAGGACAAGGCTGACAGGATACATGCGATGACGAACTCGCACAGGACTGCAAACACAAGGAGAATAAATAGGGAGCAAATGAGGAGGGTAACCAGGGAACACAGGTGGGGCAAGTTAACCAATAATCAGGTAATAAGACGGGTGGGGTCAAGACAATTGACATGAGAACACATGGCACACAGGAAACAAAGACAAAAGCCATGTGCTCACACAAAACAAAAACACAAGCACACGGCCAGCAAAACAATCACAAGCCATGTGCTTGAACAAAACAAGACAGGAACACTCAGCTAATGAGAATACTCATAAGACGCGTGTTCACACAAGACAAGACAGCACGCAGCCAATGAAAACCAAGCTGCGTGCTACACAGCACAAGACAAAACAGGGCATGAAAGCACGCAGCCGTTAACACGAGCTGCATGCAACAACAACACAAGACAACAAGAAAAGCACGTGACCAAACACAAACCGCGTGCTACACAACACACGTGGACAGAAGAGCACATGGCCGAGCGAACTCGAGACCGCACGCTCCCACAACAAGACAGAACATGGAGCGTGCGTGTCCGGACCCCGACACGAGACCGAAACTCAACAAGACATGAGTGCCGGGATCCGAACACCACGCTCCAACATGAAACAAGGAAACAGGACACGCAGACGAGAGCGCACGGCTCGAGCACTCTCGAAGCCACACGCTCGCATGAAAACAAGACATGACGGGAGTGTCAGGGCTCTGTCACAAAACCATGGATAACACTAGACCGAAGTTACAGAACCCTGACACTTACATTATATTCCAAGTCTTCTGAAGCCATTCAGAAGTTATTCACCTCAGCCATAGCTCTCAAATCTCATTTGTGATCAAGTGGACACATAAACAACCATCAGTGACTTTAGGCCTTTTACCTGGACTCAAGTGCGAATGACAGTTGTGAGCTCTGGCACTAAAATCAGAATATGTTTCGTGGTATGGATGAAAAATCCATACTACGGATCATGGTATAGGAAAGTAATCATATGGACTATTTTTGGAGAATTCTGAAGCAGTATAAATCTACTTGTGTTTGTATACAAAAACAGAAGATTGGACATTGTTGAAAATTGTTCAGCTGCATGAGGGTGAGTAAATGATAACTGAATTTCAGGTGAACTATTCCTCTATGGTACAAAATATATACATGCTCACAAATCCAGGATGAAATGCTGATTCCTGAAAACAGATCCTCCTTTTCATAGTCACATTCCAGGCACACAATATGCTGAATGTAACCCTGCTACTCAGGTCGGTCTCTTTGCCTTTTTGGTGTATTTTCAGTTGAACTTTCACATTGTATTAAAATGGGGATTTCACTCATTTCACTGTGTAGAAACTCTTGGGACATCTTTTTCTTTGTATCCTAATGGTAAAATAAGACAAAATTACACTGTTTGAGTGCTATTCCCATTCATGTAATAAACCACCATTGTACTGACATGACAGTAAGGCGATGGTTGATCACAGTATTATCAATGCAACCTCTCACTTGATTGGGTATTGTGCTCTTTATCTATGTCTAGGTTTTCTTAACAGCTGACTCCTTTGTGAGTACTTTTGTCAAATGAAGACACTCTAGACTGTTAAAATATTTAATAGAAAATTACTTTTGTAATATAACTTTTATATAGCGGTCTCATGAAAAATAATAATAAAAAATAAACCAACCAAAAGAAAAGAAAGGTATTACTAATTGCTATTTTGTTCTGTAACATCTTTTTTAACAGAAAACTCAATCTACATTGCTAAGTTGCATATTTATTTTATGTAAATCATATTTATAATGCTATTTTCACAGTGAAGTGATTCTTTGTCATTTGTAAATAATGCTGTTTTTTTCTTGTGTTAAATGCATGTATGTTTCCATGAGAGAACACATTACAGTTATTTCAAAGAAACATTCAGTATTGCCTTTCTCATTTTTTAAAACACATTTAATTCCCAAATCCTCATTGCCGACCTCATGGTTTTACTGAATTAAGAACCATGATATTTTAACGCAGCATATTTTATATGCACAACATAACAGGCCTATTTCTATCAGGAATTGATTGGAGGGTGATATGTGGATTTAAGACCACACTGTAAAAAAAATTCCGTAAAATTTACGGTAAAAAAACGGCAGCTGTGGTTGCCGGAATTTTACCGTAAAATTAATGTCCAATACATAGTAGGGGAATTTACCGTTAACCATTTAACAGGTTTTTACTGTAGCATTTTTACAGTCTTTTACCGTTAAATTCACTGTAATTTTTTACAGTGTTGGGGGTAAAGCATTACAAGTAGCGCAAGTTATGTAATCTGATTACTTTTTTCAAGTAACTAGTAAAGTAATGCATTACTTTTTAATTTACAAGAAAATATCTGAGTTACTTTTTCAAATAAGTAACACCAGTTACTTTGTTTTCCCATTTATTGACTGACAGCTCTGCTGTCCCCATGTTCAGAGAAATCGGGAGTAAGTGCAGAGGCATTGTGTAAGTAAACATGATGTTACTGTAGTTCTGGACTAAATGTGAACATGCATTTACTCACTTGCACAAAAACAGATTCAGTATTATTCAAAATAAATAAAAACAGTTGCATGCAAACTTTTTTGGAATAAATAACACAAATATCCTTTATGGATTTAATCCCATTTTATTAACTAATTGTCTTTGCTACTGACCTTCAATTCAACCACACTAATAAGCAAAAATGACTTTAGACAAACAAAACATTTGTGTTTCTTTTTTTCTTTTTTTTATTGCTGAAGAGTGTCAAACTTGAATGGCTGCACAGCTGAAAGGTTTGTTTGAGCTGCATCCTCTACTGTACAGATGTGAATTTACATTTCCTTCAGCCTTTTTATATTAAAAACAAACAAGCAAGCCCAGCTCAGATTTAAAAAGTAATGCAAAAGTAACATAAGGTATTACTTTCCATAAAAAGTAATGTAATTTGTTACTTTTAAAGGGAGTAACACAATATTGTTATGCATTACTTTTAAAAGTAACTTTCCCCAACACTGTTTAAGACTGACTGGAGCCAAGTGTTTGGAGAGGAGGGGTTTCAAAACAAAACAAAACACACACACACACACACAAAACCGTGCACCTATTAGTACTTTAAATGTACATACTATTACCTGGATTGTACATATTAATACCTTTTTGAGGATACAGCCCTAGTGCCAACTGAGTGTACACTTGATGACTGTAGAAGAAGCATCTAAATGTAGCGTCTAAAAAAGTTAGGAAAGTATAAAAAGCTACTTCTTAATTTTAAAATAAAGACATCCAGAAGCATTAGTTGATGTAAAACAAAAATACCACTAAGGAAAAAATAAAAGAATGTCTTGAGTAGCATGTACAAGACTGACAAGCAATCTTTCATCTTCCGTTTAATCTTGGGCCATTACTTTGCACTTTTTCTTTGAGCCAGACAGATGTGCCAGGGCCTACACCTTGTAACTGTCCCTAAATAGCACACACACACAGTTTGCAACCATATGAAACACGACTCCCTGCACTGTTGCTTGACACGGACATTTGGATTCCCACCCCATTCCACAGTGGAATATAGGGCTCTATTTATAGAGCTGGTGGAGCCCGTGGCCCTGAGCTCGGCAGAACGCACTCATTAAAACCGCTTTCCCTAGTACACTTCAACTCAAAGCCCAGCACACGCCAGTGTGAGTGTGAGAGAGAGTGGAAACAGTGCTAGAGCGAGTAAGAGATCTAAGTAATAAGTGTTAAAAGAAGAAGAAAGTTTGAAGAAATTGAGAACCTGATACCATCTCATGTGGAATATTTACCGGATTATGCTATGAAGAGACACTTCAGCTAAAGCAGCATCTTGAAGGTAACATTCGACTTGTGTGGAACTTTCAGCGTAGAATCAGTGATCACAATCAACTGACAAATACCAAGAGCAAGACCTGCGAGGGCAAGGTGACTATGTAAAGACCCAAGCTGTAAGGTGTCAAAGGGAGCCATTGACTGAAAATTTGGAACTTTATGTAAATAACAGCAATTGTTTTGAATTTAAAAGACAATTATTTTATGGTCATCCTGTTGCTTTGCTATATTTTGCTAGGCGGTCTTTTGGAAATCTAAAAGTACTTGTAACAAAGATACTCTTCGACTCACAGACAGAGAGAACATCTAGAGTTTTTACTGTAATCTGATCCCACACACTCTGCAGTAATTATAAAGCAGAGCTGGGAAGCAGTAAAGGAGATTTGTCATTAAGGCTGCCTAAATAAAGAGGCAGGCCAAGGGCGAGGTTTGTGGATTGGGCCGTGGAGGTGCAGCGACACTCGTCTGATTCATCGAGATCCACCCAAAGCTTCCCATGGACCCCCAAGGAGGCCATTATCTAAACAAGGCGGCAGTGCTGTCCGGACTCGGCGCTGCCCGGATGTGCCAGCTCCTTCTCGGTTGCACCACCATGGCCCTGGTGGCCCACAGTGCGGGTTTCAGCGCCACCTACGGGACCTACTGCATGTTCGTCTGGTGCTTCTGCTTTGCCGTCACACTAGTGGTCTTCACCATGGACATGACGAGGCTACACGGGTGTATGCCCATCTCCTGGGACAACTTCACCGTGGCCTTCGCCATGTTGGCCACTCTCATGTACGTCACGGCATCAATAGTGTATCCGGTCTACTTCCTCAGGTCCGAGTGCCCACCTGAGGGCTGCGAGGTGCGCAACTATCGCATCGCCGTCACCGTCTGCTCCAGCGTCTGCTGCTTCGCTTACGGAGCTGAGGTGTTCATCACACGGGCCAAGCCGGGCCATGTGGTTGGCTACATGGCCACCGTGTCTGGCCTGCTTAAGGTGGTCCAAGCCTTCATTGCCTGCATCATCTTCGGCGCTCTGGCCAATGACAGTGAATACAACCGCCACATTCCTACACAGTACTGCGTGGTGGTCTACAGCCTGTGCTTCGCTATAACCGTGGTGGTGGTGGCTCTCACAGTCTCGGGGAGAACGTCTTCGCTACGCTTCCCTTTCGACCGCTTTGTGGTCATCTACACCTTCCTGGCTGTGCTGCTGTATCTGAGTGCTGCTGTGGTCTGGCCGGTTTTTAGTTTTGATAAAAAGTATGGCACCCCGGGGCGAGCAGAAGACTGCCCTAGAGGAAAGTGCCCATGGGACAGCAAGCTGGTGATCGCCGTGTTCACTTGTGCCAACCTGGTGCTGTACTTCACCGATCTGGTGTACTCTCAAAGAATACGATTTGTCTCGCATTCAGCTGCATGAGACCAGCTCGTCTCCAGTTCGGTGGATATATGAATACTGGAAATGAGGCATGACAAGTGTTGTAACAGACAGCCATGCCAATAGAATACAGCTGTGTGTACTTGTAGTACTTTAAAATATTCAGGATTTTTGTTGATTAGAATGAAAATGTTTAGACTTTCCACATGCTGGGGTTGTTGTTTTTTTTCATTGTGTTAATTAATAAAGTTGTTACTTTGCTTAGTAGAATGAAATCAAAGTACTTTTGGACTCCATATCAATGTAAAATGGACTTCTATGACAATACCTCTCTGCAATTCATTGACACTGTATGTCTTAAAGGGATAGTTCACCCAAAAATGTAAATTCTGCCATTGTTTACTCACCTTTATGTTGTTCCAAACTTGTATGACTTTCTTCTGTGGAACACACACACACACACACACACACACACACGTCTGGTGCACTATCCTTGTGGGGACTCTCCATAGGCGTAATGGTTTTTATACTGTACACACTGTATTTTCTATCTCCCTACACCAACCCTACATCTAAACCTACCCCTCACAGAAAACTTTCTTTCATTTTTGAATTTCATAAAACACCGTTTTGTATGTTAAAATGGACTTCTATGACAATACCTCTCTGCAATTCATTGACACTGTATGTCTTAAAGGGATAGTTCACCCAAAAATGTAAATTCTGCCATTGTTTACTCACCTTTATGTTGTTCCAAACTTGTATGACTTTCTTCTGTGGAACACACACACACACACACACACACACACGTCTGGTGCACTATCCTTGTGGGGACTCTCCATAGGCGTAATGGTTTTTATACTGTACAAACTGTATTTTCTATCGCCCTACACCAACCCTACATCTAAACCTACCCCTCACAGAAAACTTTCTGCATTTTTACAATCTCAAAAAAACTCATTCTGTATTATTTATAAGCTTTTGTACCCGTGGGGACCTAAATTGAGGTCCCCATGGGTACAAAAGCTTATAAATGGATTGGTGTGTATTCAGGTTTGAGAGAGAGAGAGAGAGAGAGACTTCTCTAAATATCTTCTATTAACTTCTACAGAAATTCATAGAGTTTGAGAATGACATGAGGGTGAGTAAAAGATGACAGAAATGTGAACTATCCCTTTAAGAATATTTTTTTTTGTTTCTGTATACTCAACACTAAGTTTGTTGTGAATTAGAATGGTTATTATATGGCTTGCTATGAGTACAACTTAAAGTGTATTTTTTATCATTTAAATATGCATAATGTTATGTGTAATATGTCACAACAGTATTATTATTATTATTATTTGATTACTAATATGGTAATGCTTGCATTTGGAAATTATAATTTCTAACACAGTCAGACTTTGTCAGCTGCTTATCCAAAGATGAGAGATCTGAGACATTTGACTAGGAGATGAGAATATAGCCTACCACTTGTTTTTGTATTGTCCATAAATATCATACAATTATTATTATTATTAATTTATTTTTTTATTTTCTTTATTTTTATTTTCTTTTAGCTCAGATTGCAATCCCTGTATATCTGGTTAATCTACTCAGATTCCAATAATATCTCAGTATGTTTTTTTTCTTTATTATTATTATTATTATTATTATTTATAGCATGTAACAATATATTGTTACTTATTCTCAATATTTAAATAAATCAAAATATCCTAACTCTATTATAAACATTTATAGGAGTTAGCTAAATCTGACTCATAAATCTGAAATGTTTATAAATAGACAAAATAACGTTTAAATTATTTAAAAAATACAGAGAGTTAGGAGTAGGTTTTGGGTTAGTCTGTAATTTAGCTACAACTGAAAACAACAGATCTATGGTAAGTCTCTAATAAATGTAAACTAGTTAAACATAGGTGAGACAGAGACCAAGAAATGAGTATTGATATCAATAAAAAAATAAACATCAAATAAAAAGGAATCTGGCCAATTTATCATACAGACGGATACAGTTTTGCTCTTTCTGTTGACACAAGCCCACGTGCTCATGAAGAGTGATGCAACTGGCTTGTCTGACAGCAGAGCTGGCCTATCAGGACGCATGGTGCATTCATGAAGTACAGCGATTGGCTGAGACTCAAGCACTGCTCGACCGTGATTGGTCAAAGCCTTTTACTCTACTTCAGGAAACGTCCACAGACAACGTGAACACAATAAACAAACGTGATTTAAGCAAAATATACAGTGCACCAGCTCTTCGAAAGACAATATTTCAGGTACGTTTGCTTTTAAACATTTAGTTTACTGCATTTATCTCGTTGACTCTGCTGCGTTACTGCTTTTTAATCCAATCAGGAAATAAAGTATACAGCAAGCAGACTCCGTCCTGATATCACCTCAGCTTATCTATGAAGTGCCTTTAGACGGATTGTTAACTTGTGTGTTTAGTCTGCTGGTGAATGCTGATCGGTGTGGTTGTTCACAGGTCAACATGAGCGTTGGGTTCATCGGAGCAGGTCAGCTGGCTCATGCTCTGGTGAAAGGCTTCACGGCAGCAGGTACAGCAGCAGCCACTAGAGGAGCCAAAACACTACAACGGCGAACAGCCCAAATCATATCAAACAAAACAAGACTTTACTGTATGAAATACACATAAAACATTTTTTTTTTTATTAGACTTGCAACTCCTAATTGTCAGAACATGTCGTCAAAAAGCTGTTTATTTACCAACATATGTAATGAAACATCAGGCATGTAAATGAAAACACTTTTGCCCCTGCTTATGAAAAAACTGCCAATAAAATGCCAAGGAAAAAATATTTTCAAAAATCCTTCTTACAAGCAATATCATAAAAGAAAGGAGTAAACTGATGTTTATTAAATGCACATGCATATATTAATAGTCACTTTAAAAAAAAACACCTTTGAAAGAAGCTAAATATTGCTAATGATAAATAATTAGAAAAAGGTTATATAAAATTATTAATAATAATAATTGCACGAATCAATCCATCCATCTATCTATCCGTCTATCTAATATATAAAGGTCACACTTTAGTTTGGGGACCCATTCTCGCTGTTAATTAACTATTAACCACAACTTTTTTTCCTCAATAAACTCCTAATTTGCTGCTTATTAATAGTTAGTAATAGTAAGGTAGTTGTTAAGTTTAGGTATTGGGCAGGATTAAGGGATAGGATTCATCTAAAATATGGTAATGCTGAATAAGCAATGGATATGTGCTCTAAAACAATATATATATATACACACACACACACACTACCACATAATGTTTAAAGACTTTTGGCCATATGATGTAACATCACATTTGCAAAAATACTATATATGCTTGTACCTTCCCTTAAAGACAACATACACCCTAATATATAATCTGATTCACATCAATACATTTCACTCTCCTGGTCATCAGGTATGATCGCCACTCACAGGATAACAGCGAGCTCTCCAAACACAGACCTGCCGACTGTCATTGGGCTAAGAGTGAGTGCTTGACAATGTTTTGACCAGCATCTGAGTCATGCTAAAAAGAGACAGCGAAATAGTTTGAAAGCAGCCATACACTTATGAATATCATTTAAAAAAGGCACTTTCTCTGTATTTCAGAAAATGGGAGCATACTTCACCACCAGTAATAAAGAGACAGTGAACAAGAGTGATGTTCTGTTCCTTGCGGTCAAGCCACATATCATCCCCTTCGTTTTGGATGAGATCGGGCCAGACATCGAAGACCGTCATCTCATTGTGTCCTGTGCAGCAGGAGTGACGATCAGCTCCATAGAGAAGGTCAGAATACTCCTATTCCACGACACACGGTGATGTAACAGATCCTGCCGGTTTGGTGAAGCAAAGCATTCAACAAAATAATAAATAAATGAGGAAATGTGAATGAGAAATAAATGAAAATATATACTAAATAAAATAAGTGATAAATATGTAAATACACATTTATGTACACTACCGGTCAAAAGTTTGGGATCAGTAAGACTTGTTTTTTAAAAAATTAAAGTCTCTTATGCTCATCAAGGCTGCATTTATTTGATCAAAAATGCAGAGAAAAAAAAACAGTAATCTTGCAAAATGTTATTACAGTATAAAATAATGGTTTCTGTTTTAATATCCTTTAAAATATAATTTATTTCTTTGATGCAAAGCTGAATTTCCATCAGCCATTACTCCAGTATAAAGTGTCACATGATCCTTCAGAAATCATTCTAATATGCTGATTTATTATTAGAATTATCAATGTTGGCAACAGTTGTGCTGCCAAATGTTTTTTTGGGAAACTGCAATACTTTTTTCATGATTCTTTGATGAATAAAAAGTAAAAACAAAACAAACAAACAAAAAACAGAATTAATTCAAAATATAAATATTTTCTAACAATATAAATCTTTGCTATCACTTCTTAACAATTTAACAAAGTAAAAATAGTAAAACACTTTTAAAAAAGTCACAGATTCCAAAAGAATATTAAGCAGCACAACAGTTTCCAGCACTGATAATAAATCAGTAGCATTAAAAATCGTTCTGATCCCACACGTTTGACCGGTAGTGTATGTATTTAATATTGACATTTTTTTTTGGTAAGTACATATTTATTTACACCTCCAGTCAAACTTTGAGGTTGGTAGGATTTTTTAATCTAATGTTTTTATTACAGTTTAAAAAAATGTAATTTATTCCTGTGATGCAAAGCTGAATTTTCAGTGTCATTGCTCCAGTCTTCAGTGTCACATGAAAATTCAGCTTTGCATCACAGGAATAAATTACATTTTAAAACATATTCAAATAGAAACAGTTATTTTAAATTCTAATTATATCTTACAATATTACTGTTTTACTGTGTTTATAATCAAATCAATGTAAATGTTTTTTTTAATGGAAATTCAACATTTATTATTTATGTATTGAGAATTCTTCTAGTAATGCCTGTTTCTGAACACGGCAGTGCAAATGAAAGGTACTTCATTTGATTATTTTCTCTTTTTTTATTTTAACTTGGATGCAAATCAGGTTATTCATAACAGATTAATCATTCTTGCATCGGTGCAAAAAACAGCTTCAAATTATGCAAAACTTGATTTAAAAATAAAAGACTCAAAACTGTACAACCAATATTAAAGGGGTCATATGATGGTGCTAAAAAAGAACATTATTTTGTGTATTTGGTGTAATGAAATGTGTTTATGCGGTTTAAGGTTAAAAAAACACATTATTTTCCACATACTGTACATTATTGTTTGTCCTCTATGCCCCGCCTTTCTGAAACGCATCGATTGTTACAAAGCTCATCGGTCTGAAAAGCGAGGTATGCTCTGATTGGCCAGCTATCCAGTGCGTTGTGATTGGCCGAATACCTCAAGCGTGTGACGGAAATGTTTCGCCCCTTACCATACTGTGATGCCGTGTCCGGCCGGAGCGACGACACATAAACAATAAAACCCATTTTAAACGAGGCATTTGTTGCATTCAGTGGGGACATATTTACTGATTATAATGACTTATACTGTCTTTTTATGCATCGCGCCGCATAAACATAAAACCATGTCTGCATTTGTGATCGGAGAAATGACAAACAACAAGCACTACCCTACACTGCTCAAAACTCGCGTTTGAATAATCAGTGGCAAATCCTTTAAATATGAAAACGTACT
>NW_015654520.1:456311-472745 GCF_001515625.1 Sinocyclocheilus rhinocerous
ACAGCGAGAATAAAGTTACGCCTTCTTTCTTTGCGTGCACATTTGGGCGCATTATGTAAATATTTCCACATAGTGAGGTAGATATGTGGGGCGTGTTTAAACGAGGCGTTTTAGGAGGGCGTGGACGAGGCTTAACTTTTATAAAGAATATCTCTTTGGGTTTGAGACTTTAGTCTTTGCAACTTTAGGGATCTTATCTATTCACGAACAGCTTGTAACACTCCAAAGAGAAAGGAAAACTTGAAATCGCATCATATGACCCCTTTAATACAGATTCTGCACTCTTAATTCTAAATGGATGAGCCACATTATATATGCACACCTGTGATCGCACATCAATTAAATTATATATCAGCTCATAGCTTCTTATATTTGCAGAAATTGCTGCAGTACCGCCCCGCACCTAAAGTAATCCGCTGTATGACGAATACTCCAGTGGTGGTGCGTGAAGGGGCCACGGTGTACGCCACAGGCACCCATGCAGAGGTGGAGGATGGGAAGCTCCTGGAGCAGCTAATGGCCAGTGTGGGCTACTGCACAGAGGTGGAGGAGGACCTGATTGATGCCGTCACTGGCCTTAGTGGCAGCGGCCCAGCCTATGTAAGCGACAACCAAGGAATATATGGGAGTTTAAACAACCATTGTGCTCCTTGTAGCTTCCTTTGTACATCCACCTCTCACTTCTTTATATATATCTGTATATATCTTTTTATCTTAGGCATTCCTAGCTGTCGACGCTCTCGCTGATGGAGGGGTGAAGATGGGACTCCCCAGAAGACTAGCTGTGCGACTGGGAGCTCAGGCCCTTCTTGTTAGTGCATGACAATCTCTGAAACGTTTCTGATATTGATAGTCTGATGATTCTCTGTGTCTGAGATTTACAGTACAATGATGTGTTTTGCAAGGGGGCGGCAAAAATGCTCCTGGAGTCTGAGCAACACCCCGGACAGTTGAAGGACAACGTGGCTTCACCTGGAGGTGCTACGATCCACGCTTTGCATGTCATGGAAAGTGGCGGCTTCCGTAGCCTCCTGATCAATGCTGTGGAGGCATCATGCATTAGAACAAGGTACAGCAGAAAAAAAAAAGTGGTACTAGAAAGAAGTCGATCGAATTTCAGATGAGTGATTTTCAGCTAGTGTTCATCTACCCTTCATCATAATTCACAATTTATTAAGTCATATTCCTTGAAAATGACTTGATAAGCATAGTTTTGTTTCCCATTTTCCCATATATTCTATAGAAAAAGGAAGATGAGGCAGGATATATTGAAGTGGGCTTGTCCTTAAAAAACAACACTATACACAGTGTGATTATTCAGCTCAATCGAGTTGAATGTTGATTAAGTTCAGTTCAATTACAGTGTCAATGTTGCAAAGTTAGTGTCATTATCCAGGTCAGTTCTCATCCAATAGTGTCAGTGAAGTCTGAATTCTGAATATTAGGTATCTTTACTATGTACTGACATCAAAACAGTTAAATTGTCAGTTACACTACTTATTGTGTTCATGTTTTATTGTAAAACACATTTGCTGCTATTTCTATATTGATTTGCTCATTTACTTACTTATTTTAATCTATTTCATATGTATTTGTTTTATTCTAATTATTTATTTTATTACATAATTTGTTTTTTTCAATTAAATTTGTACTTATTTATGTTAATGCAAATGTGCATAATATTTAAAGACACTTAATATAAAGTGGGTCTGTTTATCTTAATAATTTTTAAATGTTTACCTTCATGTAGTCGTCTGCAGACATGGATGTCTAGCAGCAAAGCTCCTATTTGATAGGCTCTTTAAACAGTTTTGTCTTCCAGAAGGACATTGCTCACTCATGCTCACTCTTTTTGACAGGGAGCTTCAGCACTTGGCTGACCAGGAGAAGATTTCTCCCGCTGCCATAAAGAAGACGACTCTGGACAAGGTGCTTCAGCAGCCGGGTGGGACGGCAGCAGGGGTCGGTGTTAGGACCGGACTCAATCTCTTTAACAGCAGCACCTCCAAACACAAGAAAAACTGAACCTCATCAGCACCACGTCTGGTTGAAGGATGAAACCACTCCAGGAATTGCAGATGAGACACTAAAATACCAAAAAATGTTTTAAATTGTTCTCATAAACTGGTTAGTGAGTTTTTTTTTATAACCTGTACGGTGTGTTCTCTTCATTTTCTATATTGTGGTTTTGCATTATGCTGGTTTGGACTAACTCTAAGCAATAGTTTCTCTTGATATACACTGTAAAGATTTATTAATCTATGTCTGATCTAGTCAGATCATGCTGTATTTTGCAAAGTGTATCGGGCTGACTTGAATAATAATTAAAGCATTTATAGTAGGATTTCTAATTTTGAAGTTGACCTTTTTCCCCCTTTATTTAAATAAATTCTTACATTTAATATTTGCATTTTATTTTTCTTCTGGACAGTTTATAAACTCTTAGTACTGTTCCGTATTTCTGTGTACTCCAAATAGAGAAAGAAAAAAAAACATTTTCTAAATGATTGGCCATTAGGTTATTTGAAGCATTTTTTTTAATTATAGCAAACCAGGCTTTTAACAGCTCTGCTGTATCTGTTCCATCAGCCGGTCAGTTTTGTCATGATGTCATTTTCTTGTGGCCCCTAGAGAGAATAGATTATATTTATCTGAAAACAACATGACCACTTGAATCAAAGATGGCAGATTTTCCATACACACAATTCCCATTCATTCATTTATTCATAAAGGTAAATCCTCCACTTCAGTTCCTGTGAGAGGATCTATCGAGGTGTACATGTGCAGTGCCCTGCAGAGCGAACACTTATATTCATTACGATTTGGAGTCCAAGATATCTGAATATAGTGCACTATTGGGCGATTCAAATGTACCTCACTTATTTAGTATGTGATGCCCAAGAGCCGATGATAATCAGGTGCAGGTAATCTACTAACAACACAGGCGCAAAATGGGTTAAGACATGCTTTTCTGTGCGGTAAATAATGGCACAAATACCATTAAATTGACTACCAGAAACCTTAGTAAATCACTTAGCATGATTTAGTTAAATGCTCTCCTCCCATAAATGTTGCGTCTGAAAGGCAAACTCTTACAAATGCATATGCATTAAGGTCAGCTGCAAAAATAATTGTGTCCACCTTTCATGGCTAATGTTTATGGAAAAAAATAATGCCATATGTCTTTGAAACAAAAAAGCATGTTGAATAGCACTAACTGAAAAAATAATGCGTTGCATTAACAGTGCTTGCATTTTAATGCCTTGTATTTCCAGGGCTTGCATTTTTAGGTCCTGAAATTTAACATAGTTGTTTATGGAGTCCAAGATATCTGAATATAGTGCACTATTGGGCGATTCAAATGTACCTCACTTATTTAGTATGTGATGCCCAAGAGCCGATGATAATCAGGTGCAGGTAATCTACTAACAACACAGGCGCAAAATGTGTTAAGACATGCTTTTCTGTGCGGTAAATAATGGCACAAATACCATTAAATTGACTACCAGAAACCTTAGTAAATCACTTTGCATGATTTATTTAAATGCTCTCCTCCCATAAATGTTGCGTCTGAAAGGCAAACTCTTACAAATGCATATACATTAAGGTCAGCTGCAAAAATAATTGTGTCCACCTTTCATGGCTAATGTTTCACTGCTCATCTTTTTGTTTGTAGTTTTTTTTTAATGCCAAAAGAGGGTTTGCGCTTGTGCAAGCTGTTAGTATATCTGGCCCTTAGTTGTAATAATAGTCATGATTCATTAATATGAAAACTTCAGAAGTTGCTTCTCACACTGGAATTGCTTGTATTTTCATATGACCTTTTGTTCTTCACACTGGTTCCTGCAACAGACTGTTTGTGGCAAATATCACACTTCCTTATGCACTTATTGTGCCCTGATAGCAAGAGAGCAGATGAAAACCATTGAATCAATGTTAAAATTGTCAGTGTTAATTGCATCAAATCAATATCACGTTTGTGCCCGCAAATAATGTTGAAAAAATTTCAACAAACCACCATTATTGATCAGTGTTTGCTTTAGTTGGGCTCTTGACTTTCGCTTGTTAGTTCTCTTTCCTCTTTCAGTGTGTACAATAGTGTTTCAGTGAGAACACTTGTGCATTAATAAAGAGAGAGATGTTTTAAAGTTAAATTGGAGTAGATTACATTTTGTGATGAGTGGCAAGCTGTAATAAATTTCATAATTAAAAATTCAATAATTCATATTCACCTTCCAGAGTTCACTTCCAAAATATTAAATCTGTTTAAAAATACGATGTATAATATTTGACAGGCAAATTTCGGTCCATTTGATTTAACTTTCCAAATTCGCTTCCACAAATTCGGTGGTTAAAATTCGGCAGAAAATTCGCCATTGCACATCCGGGAGCTGCAGGAATAGCAGTAGAGCACCGATGCATGATCATTGAATCAATGTTAAAATTGTCAGTGTTAATTGCATCAAATCAATATCACGTTTGTGCCCGCAAATAATGTTGAAAAAATTTCAACAAACCACCATTATTGATCAGTGTTTGCTTTAGTTGGGCTCTTGACTTTCGCTTGTTAGTTCTCTTTCCTCTTTCAGTGTGTACAATAGTGTTTCAGTGAGAACACTTGTGCATTAATAAAGAGAGAGATGTTTTAAAGTTAAATTGGAGTAGATTACATTTTGTGATGAGTGGCAAGCTGTAATAAAAATACTAAACTATTAGTAAATTATGTTAAAGATGATCTTTCCTGACAGATTTAAATGTTCTGTTCTCTCACACTGTAGTATCAAACAATAATCACACATTAATAACACACTCATGATCAATTATTTAGATAACCTCACAATAATTACATGTACAATCACCTGATCCCAGTGGATCTTAGTTTTCATTGCCTCAACAAACGTATCTTGGCACACTGTTACAACAAACAATGAAAACGTAACATTACAATACAATACAATAATCAAGAGCCCAACTAAAGCAAACACTGATCACAATAATTGTGGTTTGTTGAAATTTCAACATTTTTCAACATTAATTGCAGGTGCAAAAGTGATATTGATTCAATGCAGTTGACATTGACAAATCAACAATTTTTAACATTGATGGCAGCGGCTATTTGCACAAAGTGTAAATAGCGATAAAGGCTATCTACACTAAGTGCAAATAGCAATAGATGCTATTTACGCTAAGTGTAAATAGCAATTAGATGCTATTTACACTAAGTGAAAATAGCAGTATTTTTAACAATATGCTATTTACACTAAGTGCAGATAATGATAGATTCTATTTACACTGTTAAAATAGCAGGGTTTTCTGCTATTTATACTACTTACTGCAAATAGTGGCAATTATCTGCACCTCAGTATTATAGTACATTATAAAACAGTATGCAGTAATAACGTATTGAGTGTAAATTATCATTTTAATTCAAATTATTAAATGGATGCCACCTTATTGGGACAATAAAGCCTTCCCTACACCTACCCCAGTGGGGAACCTTCAGAGCCCTCTAGGCCCTTAGACCTCTAGGCCTCAGGGCCTAAACTATTGTAAAAATAATATTTAACATTTTTAAATATATTTTTTTAAATGACAAACTTTTAAATATTATTTTTAATAAAAAGTAATCATTTCCTATTTTAAGTACCCATTAAACTGTGGCATTAAATGCTAATATGAATATCAATATGATGTAACAGAAGAATAATGTGAATTGCATATGCCAAATATATATATTTTTTTTTTCTGAAATAGTTTTTATTCTTCATATTACTTGTATGGCTGGGTATTAAAAAATGTAATTGAATAAGTCTGAATGAAAACTTACTTGTAAAGTAAGATCTGGGGTTTCGAACATTCCGACACGTGCACGTGATTGGACAGATAGTGAGGCTTCATTTTCTGCGGATCACGTGATTCTCTGAAAACAGTACGCGCTCCGGCACAGAGCTTCGTGGGAAGTTGCGCTGCTTACCCGATGCGCGCTTCGAAGCTTCAGTGTCATACGTAACATCACTAGTATGAACATTGAGACATTTTCATTGAGAATTAATTATTATTATTTGGCTCAGCTCAGCAAAAAGAACCGGCTCTTTCGGCTCCCAGACGGCTCTTTATTTAGTAGCACTTCTGGGTTTTTTTATTCAGCCAAATTTGTCAATGTTTTGACCTATGTCTAGTATGTGTGCACAAATATAAAGAAATTATTCAAAGTACTTACATCGTTAAAAAAATAACAAAATATAAAATGCCATGTAATATTCAGTTTTGTTCATGTTAGTTCATTTGATTAAGATCTTCGAAAAGCTTAGTTTCTCCCATTAACCCTTGTGCGTCAATTAAAAAAAGTCACACATAGGTCCATAGTGGACAAAAATGTCCATGTCAAAAAACTGTCATGAAAATTTGAAGCTTGGTAGCACAGAGTTAAGTTTGGTCTCTTTTTAAAGAAGACCCATGGCAGATTGTTGTTGAAGTAAAATAAAGTTTAAAAAGTGAAACAAAAAAAAAAGTTCCAAATGCTTAGGTTTATGAAAATGATTTATGAACGATGTTTTATATAAAATATATATTTTATGAAACATGTTGAACTCTATACCTGCTAGAAACACACACACACACACTCACACACACACTCTCTCTCACACACACACACACACACACACACAAACATTCCATTCAGCCTTTCAAATGATTTGAGGTCAAAAGCCTGCATGCATATTTATTATACAAGAATTAGAAACTGCTGTTTTTTGTGGTGTATAGGATGTTGCATTGCTTGAACTCATGTGTACTCTTTATGCTCTTCTCATATGTTCTGTCAGAGTGTTGAGATGGAAATAATGGCTGTGAATCTGCTGGCCACCTCTCCGTCCACCTCCACGCTCCCTCCGTCTCCCTCTGTGGAGGACTCTGCTTTCCCTCTGTCGTCTCTGGACAGCGAGGACTATGTGTTTGTGGAAGCGCGGCATCCTAACAAAGTGCTGGAAGGCTTGAACAGCTTACGGCTCAATAAAGCTTTCTGCGATGTGACTCTGTGCTGCGGAGGCCAGGAGTTTCCCTGCCACCGTATTGTACTGGCCTCCTTCAGCTCTTATTTTCAGGTAATAATCATGGTTTCTGTCAAAAGGCTGCCTAATAGGAATAGTCCTTGACCTAAATAATAGCCAGTGCTAAACTTGGCAAAACTTTATCCGATATTTTCATATAATTTTGTTTTCCCATGTAACATGAGTGCTCTATAATATGCAGAATTCTGCATATTCCCCCTAGAATCAACACAGAGAAGAAAGAAGAAAAAAAAGAGCTATGTTAAATGAAAATGAAATGTTAAATTAAGCAATCCTTTGTTTTACAGGCTATTTGTTCAAACCCTGAAAAAAAGTTCCCAAAACACCCTTTTATATCAGTGGATATAATTGAAAAAAAAAATATATATATATGTATATATATGTGTGTGTATATATATTTTAATCTAAAATGCAACAAAACCTAAAATGCAAATCTGATTTTATATATACATGGGTCAAAGACATTAAGATGTCCGCATCAAAATAAATGTACAAAAGTGATTTTATGTCCACAGAAAGCACATTAAATGTAAGTAAAGTGTCTACTTTTAAGGTTTCAAATAAGTTTTTGGAGAATAAAATGTCAAAATGTGTTTGAAATAATGTTATATTGTTATTCAGTGTAACACAATATTTATGTAAAAATTCAAACAACATGCTTATTCGGACTTGTACATATTAAAATATATAAAAGAATAAGGGAGCATATTAAATTTGATTGTGTTTTAAATTAGTAAAAAATTCTTACTGACAATTGTGCAAAACCTAGGATAGTGGCAAATTTAAAAAAAATGTAAAATTACAAGTAATTAGTATTTGGGGTGAAAGTTATTAGTCTTTTAATATGTCATAAATTGATTTTTGTTGTAAATATGCCTGACGAGTGTTACACACTGAGACATTTTAGTGGGTCTCTTCTGTAAATCAGGGAAAAATGTATGATATTTATTTTTTGCTCAGAAAAACAAAATTGCAATTAAATTGAACAGAAAATGTTTACATTTTTATTTGGGGAAAAACAACAACAATTTAAAGCAGTGTTACACTTATTGTTTTTATGCTTAAACCCTTTTTCGTCTTTGACCCACATATACATATACATATTTTAATCTAAAATGCAACAAAACCTAAAATGCAAATCTGATTTTGAGATTCCTGCTAATATAGAAGAGTAAAGTTTAAAAAATGAGTAAAAAAAAAAATCTTCCATTATTGTATCTATTAAATTATTAATATACATTTAATACATATACTGTTCTTCATGGATCAATAACTCCCTAATCGATGCTTAAAGTTGTGGTGGTTTGCTGGCACAGGCCATGTTCTCCACCGACCTGATGGAGTCTCGTCAGGAGCGGGTGGCCATCAACGGAGTGGAGCCCCAGATGATTGGCATGCTGGTGAGCTACGCCTACACGGCGGAGGTGGTGATCTCCAAGGCTAACGTGCAGGCGCTCCTGGCGGCCGCCAATCTGCTGGACGTGATGGCGGTGCGGGAGGCCTGCTGCAGGTTCATGGAGCGCCAGATGGACGAGATGAACTGTGTGGGCATTCACTGCTTCGCCGAGGCGCACTCGTGCCGAGAGCTGGAGCGGCACAGCATGGAATACATCCAGCAGCACTTCAGCACCGTTTGCCAACAGGTGAACTTGACTGCAGGAGCGTTACACTTTAGATGAGCTCTTAAAGTGATGCTCAATTACCACAGCAGGGCCTTGTCAGGGTTAGAATTGAACTTTTTGCGTCAACGGGCAATATTTGACCCCTGGAAGTTATTTCCTGGGGCATTTTTACAATTGTAAATGCAACTTTTTATAATTATACTATTAAATGTATCTGTGTTTTACGTTAAATATCTATATGTAATCAATTGATTCATTCAAATTAGCAACCTGTTTGATCAACATCAACAAAAGTCAGAAGCTGCATCTGACATGGCATTTATGTTTATTTACACAGTCTCTTTAATGCTGCTCAAAGGTGATATAAATGGATTTACACAACAGTTGCATGATGTTATGAGATTAATGCAATTTTAAATAGCCTACAGAGAGTATCTTAATTATACATTTAAAATAACAGGAACTCTTAATAGGCTAGGGCTGCAATATTATGACGATCATAATTGTTGATTATTGTATAAAGATGATTACATAATATATTAATTGATGGAATACATTACAAAAGTCATATTCTTTTATCTAAATTCCTCTGATTGGCCATTGCATTCACATGCTCTGCAGATACATGTGTGATTGATTATAATGCTCAATGCAGCAAAAACAATGCGTGAAAAAATCTGTTAAATATCTATATGTAATCAATTGATTCATTCAAATTAGCAACCTGTTTGATCAACATCAACAAAAGTCAGAAGCTGCATCTGACATGGCATTTATGTTTATTTACACAGTCTCTTTAATGCTGCTCAAAGGTGATATAAATGGATTTACACAACAGTTGCATGATGTTATGAGATTAATGCAATTTTAAATAGCCTACAGAGAGTATCTGAATTATACATTTAAAATAACAGGAACTCTTAATAGGCTAGGGCTGCAATATTATGACAATCATAATTGTTGATTATTGTATAAAGATGATTACATAATATATTAATTGACGGAATACATTACAAAAGTCATATTCTTTTATCTAAATTGGATTCTAAGCGTCCTTGTTCATTTAAGAGTTCATTATACTATGAACTTATGCCTTCTTTCTCTTCTGTTTCGCCTCATCAGGAGGAGTTTCTGTCTCTTTGTGCCGATAAACTGACTGAGATCATTTCCAGTGACCATCTTAACGTGCCAAAAGAGGAGACGGTGTTTGAGGCGGCTGTTGTCTGGCTGGAGAAGAACTCCTCACGCAGACAGAGCTTCGAGAAGGTAACATCTTTATGTATTCAGGAAGAGACCCAACTGATTCTAATTCTCCATTGATGCACTCTAGTAATGCTCTATCACTTATGCTGCGGTCACAACTAGACATTTTGAACACACAAAGAATTTCTTAAGACATGATATAACGTCACACTCTGCTGCATCTTTTTTATAACATAAACTCAACATAGCAAACAATGCGAAATCCAAAATGTAGAAATGTGCAATCTACTCCACTTTCCTGCAATGCTATACAAATCTGCAGCTTTATAGTTTGTGTTCTTTCAGTTCCACTAAGAAGTCACGCTGTGAAGTATCAGTCTTCAGACCTTTTCGTAGAGTACAGTTTAGCTGTTATTTAACGTAGTTGATGTGCTTTATGTATGCATGTTGATCAATGTTGATATGTGAATAAAAACCTAAATTAAATCTGTTCATTATGTAAAGTGCCTCTTCAGAAGACTTGGACTATAGGACTAAGACTTGCGATGTAATAGACATTTCCATTGCATTTAAAGTCTAAGGTTGCAGCTAGGACAAAAAGATTTTAATAGCCGAAATAACATTTCCCTTATCATTTTATTGTGTTAGTCCTGGTTAGACACTGTGTTGCAAGCTCCACGTATTGGTGTTTTTTTGAGTGGTGTTTCCATGGGAGGTTTGTATTATGATCTCAGTAGAGCGGGTGGTGACGGAGCTCCAGCAGATGTCTGGGATTAGCCGCCTTTATGTGTTTTGATGAACTAAGCCTGCGAAAGGTCACATGCTCCTTACAGGCTATGATTATGAAGAGAACAGTCTCTTCACAGGGATGTGCGAGAAGCGTAAATCTAGCCCTGATTGGATGGGGTCGGATTGCGGTGTTTACATATCATTGTTGCTATGCAGTTATTTAAAGACTAGACCTTAATTACAGCTCTTGAGAAAAGCTCATTGCATATCTCATGGGAATGTAAAGCAGTTCTGAATGAACAGGATTGATTTTAAGTTGCAATCAGTAGCGTTTGCTAAGACAAGTGTCATTATCACTATTACTCATAATTTGGTTTAAAGGGATAGTTCACCCCAAAATGAAAATTGTGTTATCATACCCTCATGTCGCTTCAAACCTTGAGAGATTTTTGTTCCTCCGTTGAAAGTCCATTCCATCAAAACTTTGATGCTTCAAAAAATTCATAAACGCATTGGAAAAGTAGTTCATATGAGTTGAGTGGTTTAATTCAAGCGTTCCAAAGAGACCAGATTTTATTTATTTGTCAATTGATTCATTTTTATTCACTTATCAAAATTAAATGCGTTATTTGATGCATTTTAATCAGATTCTGTGCAATATTGTGCTATATATCGCGTCTGGTTCATTCGTCACACAAGAAATGTAAAATGAAGTCAAACACATTGCATTATGGGTGACAGTATTCTATTGAGTATATGCTTGATTGTATCAGAATTTTTTACTGAAACTGAAGTTTTCATTTAAATTTGTAAACATTTTTAATGACACATTTGTATAATAAAAAGAGTTCATAGTCACTTATTGCCATTATTTAACCAAGCTCTCCATAAAACAAACAAAACAAGCCCTATGATTTACTAAAATAACACATATTAAATATATATAGATTACACTTTAAATAAAACATTTGCAACAGAAACCGTCGAAACGGTGACTCATTTTGCGAAGCAATTGGTTCAGTTCATTTAAAGTTGCCCCTATTATGCCATTTCCAATAGTGCCTTTCATGCAGTGTGTAATGTAGCTGTATGTGAATGTAAACGATCAGCAAAGTTGTAAAGCCGAAAGTGCACGATAAATTAAGCGTTAGCGTTAGTTTTGGCAGGTCACGTGAGTCAAGCTTGCATCAGCTGATTCTCAGCTGATCACATCTACCTATAGGAATACGACACCTATCGCGGCATTCCTATATAAGCTCACCATACCGCCAAACCAAACTTTATGCTAAGTAGCTATCATTTTGACGATAGTGGTCCTGACAGAAATAAAGTTATTGTCTCCCAAAATAAAGAATCGACTCTCTACAGCCTAAACGAGTCGTTAGTAGTTCGAATCCCACTTCCGTTACGGCTGCATGTCACAGGGTAAGACATTTGCATAATTCCCGCCTATGTTCTACGTTGGCCGGCAGCGAACAACTTGACCCCGCCCACAAACACGTAATTTTACTGACGACTGCTTCTCTAATCTCGGGGAGTTCAACGCGGGATTCACTAAACGCTTGCTGTTGAAAGATGGATCAGTATCCTGTTTATTTGGACCAGCTGACTGGATCACAAGTATGATAAATAATAGATATTTGTATTTTTTATAGAGTGTTCAAAATACGGAACTATGCCAACGGCAGTATCGTTTCCAACACGCGCTGTACGCCGTAGACCAATCACAACAGACTAGGCCATCTGACCAATCAGAGCAGAGCAGGCTCACGGAAAGGAGGGGTTTAGAGAGACTGAATCTTAGAACTTCTTTGAACGAATCGTTTGAGAATCGCTGGAAAATGAGGTGATATTAAATGCATATTTTGAGAAAATGAAAGCGTTCTTTGACCTTGCATGCATGTAATGCTATTGTAGGAGACTCCCAAAACAATATTAGGAACCTTAAAAATGGCGTAATTGGGGCACTTTAAAGTTTCTCCCATCATTAGGTTCTAGAGCACATCAGGCTGCCCCTCATCAGTCCGTACTACATTCACGACGTCATCGAGACTCTGGACGTTGTGAAGGAATCGAACAAGTGCCAGAAGCTGATCTCTGAAGCCAAGGACTATTTACTGCTGCAGGACCGCAGAGGAGAGCTGTACGGCCCCCGAGCTCGACCTCGACGCGCAACAGGTGACCACAGTCCCTAAACCTGTCCTGCTACAACAGCTTCTTAAGTCTGGCTTTTTTGTCATTGTTATAAGACCGATAGCTGAGCTAAAGTTACTGAATGCAGTTTGTCACCATTGAGAAAGTGAGCCATAAGTATGAGAACAATTAATATTTAAAGGGATAGTTCACCCAAAAATGAAAATTTAATGTTTATCTGCTTACCCCCAGGGCATCCAAGATGTAGGTGACTTTGTTTCTTCAGTAGAACACAAACGAAGATTTTTAACTCAAACCGTTGCAGTCTGTCAGTCATAGGCCAGTCAAACGTTTTGATGCATTTACTGATTAGTACTATTTTCCACATTTAGAATGGTCATAGAAACTTTAAGTGTTCACGATAACCCTGCTCTGTGATAAATGTCAGAACTCTTATATTTGCTCTTGACATTCTCTCAGCAACATCATGAGGTGCATCCTGGGATGCTTTCATCTGGAACAAGCAGAGTGTCTTCTTGATGAGTGTAATCATCCAGTGGCTGCTGTGTGTTTGTCTCGGTCAGGCACGGCTGAGGTGATTGTGACCGTCGGAGGCGAGGATGATAAGGTTGTGCTGCGCAGCGTGGAGAGTTTCGATCCCCTCACCAGCCAGTGGAAGAGTCTGGCCTGCCTGCCCTTCGCTGTCAGCAAACACGGCTTAGTCGTGTCTGGTGAGTGTGTTAAAGGATGTGACATCGCTGTCAACTTCCTGAGTCAATTGCTCAGTGATGGTTTTAGTTGATAGCTAGGGCTGGGCGGTATATTAAATATTCATGCATTTGTAATGATTTTGCTGTTTTCAGGCTCCATGCTGTATTTGGCTGGTGGTGAGTTTCCAGACGGCTCGGCCAGTCGAGAGATGTGGCGCTACGACCCGTGCTTTGACTCCTGGTCAGAGATGGCACCCATGAACGTGGCGAGATCAGAACTGGGTAATGGCCACCAAATTTGTACAAACGTACACAAAAGAGCAGGTGGTTTATGCTGCGTTCAGTTCAGCTCCAAAAGATGGGAAAGTGCAGTGGAGTGTTTACTTTGTTTCCAATGAGTCAAAGTTCCACATAAGGTTGCAAGGAGATATTTTTTGTTGATTGTAGAACACCTGCAAAACTAATGATAGCATTCCCATTTTTTTTTTAAACATCATTTTCAAAATATCAGGCAATTTAATTTTTTCATGGTCACTTCCAACTCGGGGTGGAATGCAGCATCACACCCTGCCTTATTTCTTACCATTGTTTGGAAATAAAGAAGATACTGTTGTCCTGAAATGAACAAGAGTGTTCAAGAGTCCTGTTTTTTTTAGGATTGGTGATGTTGGATGGATATGTGTTTGCTGTGGGCGGCTGGGAAGGCCGCTCTCGTCTGGACTCTGTTGAGTGTTATAATCCACAGACAAACACATGGCAGTTCATGGAATCGGTCAAGATGGCGGTCACTAGTCCAGCTGTGGTGGCGCTGGATGGATTACTCTATGTGACAGGTAGCAGATTTCCTCCAACTTAAGCTCCAGACACTGTTGTAGAATGAACATTTGATTCCTACTACATGGACATCATGTGGCCTGTTGTTTAACATAGAATGTAATGTAAATATAGACAATAAATGTCTAAAAGGCGCTGGTTACACTGCCAATCAATGCTTGTAGTGCAGAAATAGCATACTCTTAAATATCTGAATTATTGGTAATATATTAATATTTTGGGGTGCTGATACCAAAAACAGTGCCTGTTTTACGTCACACTTGCTCACAAAATATTAACACTTTGCAGCATTTGTAAGGTGAGAAAAGTATTGAATCATCCATTTATCGCCAAAAAAACTGCCACTAAGATACGATTCCTATCTTCCTCTGAGCCTGGTTACAACTATTTGTTCAATTATCAGCTGATTTTCACATGTATGATTCTGAAGACATTTTATGCATAATTCAGATTTTAAGGTTAGAATAATGGTCCGTGACAGAAGAAAATGCAAATATTGCACAGATGTTTTCTGCTACATCTGTGGGTGTTTTGCTACATCCAAACAGCATCAGAAAATTACAGAGTATTTGAACTTATTTTTCAACTCCTTTGTTGATTGTTAGCAAAATTATACATTCTGAACAGTTATTTTTGTCATTAAAGGGATACTCCACCCCAAAATGAAAATGTTGTCATTAATCACTTACCTCCATGTCGTTCCAAACCCCTAAAAGCTTTGTTCGTCTTCGGAACACAATTTAAGATATTTTGGACTTTTGAACTTCGATTGCTGTTGATATTTTGATGTGTAAAATTTTCGTTTTTATTTTGTGAAAAAACTACTTGATAGAAAGTTTTAACTCGGCATAATCAAAGTAGGTTATATTAGGTCGTTTTTGCAGAAATAGTTTTTTCAAGGGCTGTGTAATATTCCCTTTCTGAAACCACAGGAGGTGCTGTTTTAGAAGATGGCGACGGCACAAACTTGGCACAAGCGTACAACCCTAAAACATGCGTGTGGACAGAGGTGGCGCCCATGCAGATCGCCCGCTCTGGATCTGCTGCCTGCATCCTGAAGGGCAAAATATACGTCATAGGTGAATATGGAGGCTTTTATTTCCTAAGCCATTTGAGTCTTATCCTGTAGAGCAGTGGATCACAGTTGTTCCTCTCTAGGCGGCTGGCACGCTTCCACCGAGAACACGGATAAGGTGGAGTGCTACGACCCTAAGACCAACAAGTGGACCATGTGTGCTCCCATGAAGGAGAGACGCTATCGACCCGGCGTGGCGGTGGTGGACGGAAAGATTTACGTTTTAGGAGGAGAGGAGGGATGGGACAGGTGAGAGATACTACACGTTTGTAGTCGCGCCATTATCTCATAGCTACGTTAAATATATTTGCATAATGCCCATCTGCTGGCTGTTTTGGCCCGTCGTCAAAGAACTTCACTATGTCAAACTCTCAGTATCAGACATACATTTTAGAAAGACATTTTAGCTTTTCTATAGTAAACGTACTAATTTACTCACTGTGTTTATACTATGATTACTTAGAGCAGCAATAAGCGCATGTGGGTTGACATGGCAACCAGATACATAGCACTGCAAGTTCAACGCACAATAGCAGGCACACAAACACTTAATAGCCTATTTAGTCATTCTTACTGCAAATGGCTGATTAATCAGTTTATATTAGAAAATCTATGTCTAGGTTTTGTTCTGTATAAATCAAATAACATTTGGATGTAAATAGTCCTCTTCCTGACATAAATGTAGAACCCGCTACAGCGGAGGGTCCTGCGGATCGTCTTTACGAGCACGGCATCAGCATCTTCATCTGACTTTATTTTGGTTTGGTCTAGATTTCTCTGCAGTTGTTGTATGTTGTAAAAAACACTGAATAGCCATTCACGCCATGCAACAGGCAAGCAGTATAAACTACACTATTATCCGCCAAAATGCAGATTCGTCACGCCACAACTTCTTACGCAAATGAGAGGCATTAGTAAGTTTGATTTATTAATTGTTTTACAAAGTAACAATTTAAAATGTATTAAAATAACTACATTGTATGCATATTTACTTTTCAGGTGAAAATATTATTAATTAAAAAATAAAAAAAAACTAGTAAAAATTTGTAAAATCTTTC
>NW_015654520.1:472811-478563 GCF_001515625.1 Sinocyclocheilus rhinocerous
ACATATTTGTAAATGAGCATAATATAGACACTTTAATTATCAAAGAGTGTGTATAATCAATTTAATTTAAATATTATATATATATATATAACATTTTTAATAATAATAGTGCCCTATGAAATGTTTTATTTTCTCAGAAAATCTGTTGTGTGTTTTCATTTTTCTGGATTTTGTTTTATAATTTAATACAGATTTATTATCAAAAATGGTGGTAATAAAATGAATGCATAAATCTTTAAAGATTTAATTATTATTTTTTTCTTTCTTTCACCACTGCTGTGGTGCTCCACAACAGTTAAAAAAACGGACCAAAAATGTATGCGAGATATTCCCTAAAAAAACAATGTTTTAATAAACTGTATTATTACTTTGAGGAGTACAATCTATAGTACAATTGTAAAATATTTGTCTTCTTTCTTTCCAAGTTAAACCAAACTTTTGCAGGTTGTAGTGAAGTCCTTAGAATTTCCGTGTGTATCTGAAGATAGTTGAATACAATGCAATGGTGAAATGCTGGTGAAGTGACTCCCAGAGCAGATGGAGGTGAAGTTTGTGTGTTCTTGTCCTCGTATAGTGAGACGGCAGATGCTGAAAACACCACAACAGCCACACATGCTTGAGTTTGTGTAGTAAACCAAACCATGCCATTCATTCACACAGACACACGCAGAATGTGCAGACTTCATATCTAAATAGTGTGTTTTGCGGTTTAATCTTCACAGGCACTAGCCCATATTGTGATCTGATTAACTGTACAGCCCTGTTTTTGATTGATTCATTCACATTTGCCAAATTCCGTGCCGTTCCACGTTATGCTGTAAATTATATTATGACCGGATTCTGTGGAAGTCATAGGGTCCTACGACACTCAGTCTGATGCCTGCTAGCTATGTCCGCTGTCTGTCCGTCGGGAGTTTCTGAGCAAACTGACTTCCCCTGCAGGTATCATGACACTATAGAGCGGTACTGTGAGGAATCGGACAGCTGGGAGATCATCGGAGAAATGCCCACCAGCCGCAGCTGGCTGAGCTGTGTCTCGCTGCAGCTCAGGAAGGACACTCACGCGGGCAGCCATCCTGGCATTGCAACAGAGACGGAGTTTCCTGTGGACTGAGAGCACTAGGGCTCCACCTGCATCACTGCCGGCCGGGACGGAAGGCCAGGGGGCAGCTTTCAGAGCGCCCGGCTCCACCACAGTTTCCGTGGGGTTTTTAAGAATGGAAAACGCTGGAGGGTCTTCAGAAAACACTCATGCTTTCTCCAGTCCGGCCCACTGCCACGGTGTGAGGCTGGATGGATTGATGATATCTGTGGTGATTGTGAGTCTGTGTGTGAGCTCGAGTGTGCTGCCATCCCAGAGTCTCCACAGTATCAGTTCAATGTGATGTTCAAGTGACGTACAGGGTTCCTTCCATGCGCTGAGCACCTCATGATTGTGACTTATAAACGTACTCCTTTGTTTTCTAACAAAGTGTTGTAGTGAAATGTTTTGTACTTTTTGTATAGTGATTTTTGTTGTATTTATGAGAAGTTTTTTGTTGTATTGAGAGATTTATGGAGTAATTAGCACAGATATACTGAAACATGTTAACTGAGTTTCTTTAAAGGGACAGTTCACCCAAAAATGAAAATTCTGTCATCATTTACGCACTCTCAAGTTGTTCCAAGCCTGTATGAGTTTCTTCTGTTGAACATAAAATGTTGGTAACCAATTTCTGGTCCCTGTTGACTTCCATAATATGAAGAAAAGAAGTCGAATGAAAAAAAATATGAGGACCAAAAACTGTTTGGTTATAAAGGTCATACAGGTTTGGAACAACTCGAGGGTGAGTATTTTCATTTAGGGTGAACTATCCCTTTAAATCCGTAATTAGTCTTCTTATTGTGCACAGTATTGTATGTATGTATGTATGTATACCAAAATGACCTTCTACATTTGCCAAAATGTTTAGTATATAACAGAGCACACTGCGCTGGGTACTGTATCCCACAATGCAACTTGATTGTCCTCATTATGATTAATAAACCTAAATTACAGCTGCAATTTTACCATCTTTTCTTGACTCGTTATTTGTTTGGTTTTCTTAGTTAAGACTTTTTTTAGTTAAGACTCTGCGATAAAAAGGAAGAATAAATGATGATCGGTTTATGCATACGTGTACAATGTAAATCAGATCGCTAAGTTTATGGTTCATATTACAATCTGAAAGATTGGATTCATTCAGATATAAAAATTAAAGGGATAGTTCACCCAAAAATGAAAATTCTGTCATTAATTACTCACCCTTGTGTCATTTCAAAAAGTGACAGACATTTTTTGTTTCAAAAGATTTACATTTAAAAAATAAACCGTTCTTTTGAACTTTCTATTAATGAAAGAATCCTGAAAAAAAAAGTATTTTTCCACAAATATGAAGCAGCACATTTTCAACATTGATGTTTCTTCAGCAGCAAATCATCATATTATTATGATTTCTGAAGGATCATGTGACACTGAAGACGAGTGATGATGCTGAAACCAGCTTTACCATCAAAATTACATTTAATTACATTTTTAAATATATTAAAATAAAAAATTGTAATTGTAATTTCACAATTTATATACATGTGTTTTTATTAGCAAACTGTCCTTTATGAATGTGAAATTCGGTCAGAATTATAAGTAAATTAAAATTAAAAGCGTGTTTTCGCCTCTTTAAAATATTCAGTGAAGCCAAAAAAAATTAAAGTGAGAGCGGTCTTGAACTCTAAATAATTTCATTGATGTATTTCTGTATTTCACACCACGATATGAAGGCTACAGTGCTAAAATAAAGGTGGTTTCAAGAATGCATTGGAGAGAGAGAGAGACTTTGACTTTTAAAACCCTTTTAATTTACACCGTTTTTCAAAACATTACTGAGCTAATACACAAAAACACACAAACAAAATAATAATAAAAATAAATAAGTAAATAAACACATTTGTTTCTAGATTTAATGAAATGGTTTTTATCTTCCTGTAAGGCTTCTGCCACTGTGTTTCATTTATTTTGTGCTGGTTCCACTTTTTGAAAAACGAATTATGAAATTGGGATTCCTTTTTATTTTTGGTTGCAAATATAAACAGTCGTTGCGTGAACTGTGTGTGCTTGCCCATTTTTTTAATGGGATAAGCCAAGTTAGCAATCCTGAAAACACATCAATGTAAAAATGCCGGTCAGGATGTTGACTTGTCTCTTTTTAAATCATTGGTAGAATTTAGAGTTGCTATTGAATTTACATATTACAAACAAACTGATAATGGACCTTTTTTTCCAAAATGAGGTTGGGTGTGAGAGATGCTTTAGTGACACTGAGAGAGTTTGGAAATATGGTTTTTAATTGGTAAAATAGTTTTGAGAGAGAGAGAGATTTTATAACACTTTATTCCACACCATTTGTAATAATAAAAAAAAAAAAAGTTAACAAACATACACTTAAATTCACTCAAGACATTTAGCAAATATTAGTTCTCCATCTTTAACAGAGCATAGTATTTCTTTATAATTCCATACATTTTCAAATTCTTCAATATTCTTCACATTTTTAAAAACATTTTAAAGAGAGAGAGAGAGATCTGTTTTTGGTTTTATAGATCATGAAAAGTCAGACATTTTGGTAGAATAATCTTTTTTTTTTTTTGCTTTTGGATATATATATATATAAAAAAAAAATTGTCATTTAGCAGACGCTTTTATCCAAAGCGACTTACAAATGTATATATATATATATACATATATATATATATATATACATTTGTGTACATTTAAATGTAAAATAATTTATTATGTATTGTATATGTTTTTTTATGACTACAGCGTTTCGTGTCTTTTTGTGTACGTATTTTATATATAATATAATGCGGCTGACTTAAGTCAGAACGATCAGTTTTATTGTTTATATTTTTATAAGTGTACAATATATATATAAAAAAAATTGTCATTTAGCAGACGCTTTTATCCAAAGCGACTTACAAATGTATATATATGTATATACATATATATATATATATATACATTCGTGTACATTTAAATGTAAAATAATTTATTATGTATTGTATATGTTTTTTTATGACTACAGCGTTTCGTGTCTTTTTGTGTACGTATTTTATATATAATATAATGCGGCTGACTTAAGTCAGAACGATCAGTTTTATTGTTTATATTTTTATAAGTGTACATTTTCTGTTGTTTTGCAATGGTAGTCATCGCTGACATTTCTTGCACTTTCCTACTACTTGAATATTTTATATATAATATATAATAGTCTTGAATACAATAGTCTATTATATAATATATATATATATGATAGTCTTGAATATTTGATCAAATCTCGTTAATATTAAACAGCTCGGTGTTCCGGTGTGTCCATATATGGTGTGTCGTCGAGGCGCACTGGATTGTGGGTAGGTCTTCAGGTCGGCCATAACTGTGTTTCCCAGCGGCTGAAGGAGAGAAGCGGAGTCATGACGGGATTCAGAGGTTTCACTCATCTCTCCGTGAGTCCTCTTTCTCTCAGTCCACACTGCTTTCTCCTCTCTTCAAATGTCGTGTTTAAAATACATACGAACCTTTTAGGGGCACCAGAAGCTTCTCGTCGCAGTGTTGCAAGCTAATGTTGCTAGTGTCGGTGTTTGACATGCATATCTGGTGTAAACTTTCCTCTGGACGCTGGAAAACCTCAAATCAAAAGCCAGTCATTCAAATGGCTTCTGTTCTCGCATGTCCTGGTAGCTCTTCCAGTGGTGGTGGTGGTGGTTTGTGAATCCCCTGTGCTGTTGTGTTTCTGTGGTGAAGGTCATGGCACAGCGATACTGTAACTACTTTCAGTGACAGACCTCACGAGCACATGCGCCCCTTTAACCCGGCGTCTGTGTCTGTGTGTGATCCGTGAGCCTGAGCGACCAGGACGAGACGTTCAGATCAAACACCGTGTGATGGACTCATGGTTCTCGTGTCATTGGAAAACATGTGGATGTCAAAGTGTTTTAAACTCGTGATTTCCATGCTTGGGGAAGTCTACATTGTTGAGTAAATAAAACAATAATAAATAAGATAAAGTAATATTAAATTAATAAAAAATTGAAGTTGGAGTATTTAAATAGTGAATTTAAGTTATTCTTTTTATAGGCAGTCTCTATAAATTGATTTTACATTTACATTTAGTCATTTAGCAGACACTTTTATTCAAAGCGTCTTACAAATGAGGACAATAAAAGCAGTCAAAACTAACAAAAGAGCAACAATATATAAGTGTTCACGTTATTGATGATGCATCTTATATTAAACCCATCAGATGAGCACAAAATATGAATGCAATACTTTCTCATAGAAAACTATTGTAAATAAGACGCGTAATGTGCGTTTAGTTCATATTCTGCGTTCATCTAATATATGCGTTTACATTTACATTTAGTAATTTAGCAGATGCTTTTATCCAGAGTTATAAATGATGACAATAGAAGCAATCAGAACCAACAAAAGAGCAATAATATGTAAGTGCTGTGACAAGTCTCGGAAACGCAGTACACGTAGCAAAGGGTTTTTAAAGCAAGGTTTTTTTTTAATAAGAAAAACAAGTAGATAGAATAGGGAACGCTAGTGTTAGAGTCTCTTTTAAAAAAAAAAATTAAAATAAAACGAGTCAAAAGAATAGAGAATGCTACTGTTAGAGGGACTTTTTTTAAAGGGGTCATATGATGTTGCTAAAAAGAACATTATTTTGTGTATTTG
>NW_015654520.1:478614-480688 GCF_001515625.1 Sinocyclocheilus rhinocerous
ATGTTGATCTGCCGTGGTACAAGTCCTTGTGCAGATTGAAAGAATGCCATCATCTCCTTTTTGTAGTTTTAAATAATGATTTAATGACGAGCCGCTTCTTCTTCGGCTTTTGCCGTGGTACTGCGGGTTATATTTTTATAATATATAAAAATAAAACAAGAAGATAGAATAGCAAAAGAATAGAGAATGCTAGTGTTGGAGGCTCTTTTTTTCCAAATCTTTATCCAATAATCACATATGACTGGAAAATAAGCCATATGACTGAAGCTAAGCCTTCAAATCTCTAACATACAGTGATGGGTCTGTCTTTAACATTATAGAGGTCATCTGCAATGCTCTAGTTCACCATCGAACATGAACCATTAACAATAGTTCAGAGTTTCAAACACTGACAAATACAGTGTCCACCTCTCAAAAGCAAAACCAGATTGGGCAAGCCTTATGGAAGGCACAGCTGCTTCCTGGCTATTTTACACCTGTTTTATCCTTAGAATTAATAGCACAAGCTCCATGTGCAGGATGAGTTATTCACTGTAATTTAATACTCATTTTATTCAAATCACTAATATGAAATAGTAACAGGGATGCTTGCCTTAGCAAAAACAACTACTAAGCTTGTAGCCTTGAGACTCTGTTTACTTACATGTAGTGTTTTTTCACAGAGACGATGTTACGCCGCCGCCAGGAGGAGCGAGGCATTAACTGAACCTCTGGTCACCCGAAAACCTGCAGCAGCACCAGCCCACCCGCCCCAGGATGTCCAGGTAATGGGAATGGATGAATGCTGTTATGCTCTCAGTTCAAATCACCGCTTAAACCCGCTACTTTTATTAATCAGTACCATTGATACGGTTTGCTTTAGGTGTCCAAGCTTCCCAGCGGACTTCTCGTCGCCTCTCTGGAGAACTACTCCCCCGTCTCTAAAATCGGTGTGTTTGTGAAAGCCGGCAGTCGCTATGAGACCGCGGAAAACCTGGGCGTCACGCACATCCTGCGATTAGCAAGCAATCTGGTATGTTCAGAGCGAATAGAGATTATATAATAATATAAGCTAATTCTGAATCTGCTCTGTTTAAACTTCTGTGCGAGTTGATCATCGATGCAGAGGATGTTTTTGTAGGTCTCATAGTAATGAATTTGTCCCGTGTGTTTCAGACCACTAAAGGTGCGTCGGCATTCAGGATCTGTCGTGGTCTGGAGGCAGTGGGCGCCAGTTTGAGGTCAGCTGTATATTTATGTAGGACTGCTTTGAAACACTTCCTGTCTTTCATTTCTCTCACTGTGATGTTGTTGTTTTTTATTTTTAGTGTGACGTCATCAAGGGAACACATGGTCTATTCTCTGGACTGTCTAAGAGATGATTTGTGAGTATCTCTGCGGTAAATGAGCTGTAGATAGAGGTGGAAACATAAGACCCGGTCACACTTTAGTTTGGGGACCTTTTAACTACGACCTTTGCTTCAGTAAACTCCTAATTACTGCTTATTAATAGTTTGTAAGGTAGTTGATAAGGGAGCGAATTAAGGGATCTAAAATATGGTCATGCAAAATAAGGCATTTATATGTGCTTTATAAGTACTAATAAACAGCTAATTTGCTAGTTATATGCATGTTAATAAGCAACTAGTTAATAGTGAGAATTGGTCCTTAAAGGGTTAGTTCACCCAAAAATGAAAATTCTGTCATTAATTACTCACCTTCATGTTGTTTCAAACCCGTAAGACCTTCGTTCATCTTCGGAACACAATTTAAGATAGTTTTGATGGAATCTGAGAGCTGTCTGACCCTGCATAGACCGCAACACAACTGAAGTGTTCCCAAGTCCAGAGACGTAGCAAGGAGATCTGCTAAATAATCCATGTGACATCAGGGGTTCAATCGTAATTTTACGAAGCTACGAGAATACTTTTTGTGCGCAAAAGAAAAAAAATTACCAACTTTATTCAACAATTCGTCTCCTCTGCGTCACCCTGTAGCGCCATTTTGGAGAATATCCGCTGGAAGTAAACAGCGTATGCTGTTCTGTGTCAGCTGCGTCACACAGATACGCTGTTTCCGTTCAGATCAAATCACA
>NW_015654520.1:480826-501197 GCF_001515625.1 Sinocyclocheilus rhinocerous
AGATGAACGAAGGTCTTACGGGTTTGAAACGACATGAGGGTGAGTAATTAATGACAGAATTTTCATTTTTGGGTGAACTATCCCTTTAAAATGAAGTGTTACCTAAGACCGAAAGTACACACTATTGTAAAAAAAAAAAAAAAAGTTTGGGGTCTGTCATTTTTATTTTCTAATAATTCATACCTTTATTCAGCTAGAATGCATTAAATTGATCAAAAGTGATAGAAAATACTTTTTCATTGTTACAAAAGATTTCTATTTTAAATAAATGCTTTTGAACTTTCTACTGATCAAAGTATTCTAAAAAAAAATGTATCACGGTTTCAGCAAAAATATTAAGCAGTAAAAACAGTTTTTAACATTGATAAAAGTAATGTTTGTTGAGCAAATCAGCATTTTTAGAGTCATTTCTGAAGGATCATGTGACACAGAAGACTGAAGTAATGATGCTGAAATCACAGGATAACTTATTCAAACTGAAACAGCTATTTTAATTATTCAGATTTGAAAACGAATGGGAATTGTGTGCATTGTGAATGTGTTTCCTGTTCAGTGAGGGCGCCATGGAGTACCTGATTAATGTGACCACTGCTCCTGACTTCAGACCCTGGGAGTTGTCTGACCTCTTGCCGAGGGTCAAGATAGACAAGGCTGTTGCAGACCAGAGCCCACAGATAGGTACATTATACCATCCCATGAAATGAATGTGGAGACTCGGCGTCTGATGCTGATGAGATATTCTGTCCCTGCACAGGTGTTCTGGAGAAGCTGCATGAAGCTGCGTATAAGAACGCTTTATCCAACTCACTGTACTGTCCGGACCACATGGTGGGGAAGATTAGTGTTGATCATGTAAGTGACTGACAGCAGCTTCTGTCTGTGAATGTTACCTTATTTAATCTGAGCCATAAGCAAACACTTTTCTCTTTCTGCTTTGAAATTCTAGCTGCAACAGTTCTTTGCTAATAACTACACCAGTGCAAGAATGGCCCTCGTTGGATTGGGTAGGTCGTTCTCATGAATGTGCATAGAGTGCAGCAATGATTACGTATTTTTGAAGTCCAACCTGGAAGTTTGCATCACCTTCGTTACCTCGATTTTGATTTCTCCATTGGCTTTTAGGTGATTGTAGAAAATAAGTCCTGTGACCAACAAAGGTTTATGATTCTTACATGTTTTTTTCAACATGATAATCTTCACAAATGAACACAACTTTTATTAATTTTGGAGGCTAAATAAAATTGGCAGAAGTAAAAATTAAACATAGGCTAGAAACAAACCACACCGCAGTTGAACGACTTCAACATCACCATCACTAAGCTTCGACAACTATTTCAGTCTTGATTTTGAAAAAATTTTCCCTGAAAGTTTGCATTAGAATAGTTCGCAAGAGCACAGTTATAGATGGGTTGCAAAAAGGTGGAAAATTTCTAGTAAATTTTGGATATATTTCAGAAATTTTGGAAACTTTCCAGGTTTTTTTTTTAATATTCCAGGGATTTTTTGGAAAGTTTCCGGAAATTTTCCACCCCTTTGCAACCCTATTTATAGACAACAAGGCTGTGAAAGTGGATTAGTGAGTAGATGAGTTTTCCTGTTCGGTGTGATGACGTTTAATGTCCTAAACAACCTCTGTAGTCTCATTTAGACACTTGTTAGCAACCACCTTTTCAGGACAAGAAAAAACCATAAGTGGGTATTACTGATAAGTAGGTGATACTGAATAAAATGTGAAAATATTTTGATTTTGTGTTCACCACAGACCTTATTTCAGGCATTTAACCACAAATCTGTTTAAAATAACCTGTTGACTTAAGGATGAAGGAATCGGAAGTACTAAAATGCTAACTTGTCTCCAGGTTGAGTCCTTGCAGGACTCTATTATGCTGTTGAGCTGGGCTGGACAAAATTTCTAATATTTATGGTATATTTGTGAGGATTTTGTTGGCCTTGTAAAATTAAACACCATTTTGATAGCGACTTTCCCACACCCATCCCAAAAATGATTAAATTAAATAAAGTAATTCAATTTAAATTGAACAAATACATGTAAAAAGAAACATGTTCGACATTATCTTTTAAACACATTATGGAGTTTATTTCTTTTAAACTAGATTTTCACTGTATTTTAAATCTTGTTATATGTTTAGGATGTGTCTTGAATCTACTTGGTCAAAATTATGTTTTGGTTGCTCTACTTGAAATAAAAACAGCCTTTTATGTAGTTTAGTGTGTCACTTTAATGAAACTGTATTTAGGGGTCGACCGATATGTGTTTTTCAGGGCCGATGTCAATACCGATTATTACAGATCAAATAGACCGGTAACCGATATTTTGAACCAATATACATGTCTGGTGTAAAAATGAAAATTTATGTCAAAATTACGAATAACAAGGGTTCTGACAAAAACTTTCTTTAAATGCTGTTAAATTATTTTATAGGGAAATCGGTTTTGAAAATGGCGATACCGATAACCATAAAAAAGCTTAATATCGGCGCCGATGAGTGAATGTGACTGTCTCCCGTTCAGTGTTGGGGGTAACGCATTACAAGTAACGCGAGTTACGCGTTAGACAGTTGATCATGTTGAATCTCTGTGTTTGTGAAGGCGTCAGTCATGCTGCTGTGATGAAGGTGGGCGAGCAGTTCTTCAGCACCCATACAGGGTTTGGTGCACCAGGGGCTGTGTACCGGGGCGGTGAGTACACCCACACTTCATGACATGTACAGGGAGATGATCTGATGAATAATGAAATGTCAGGTTTGTGTCTGTAATGAAGGTAAAACTTTATGCAAATGATTAGGTTTTATTTAAATAAAAAAGCAGTCTATTGTGTAATCATTGATTTAGTACATATTTAAAAAAAAAAATTATAATCTTAGGGCACTAGAATTTTCAACAGCAAAAAAAAAAAAGTTTTTTAAGTCTGTTATTTCTATCGTTTGCTGTAGTGTGTCAGGAGGAAATATCAGTTTACATTTCCAAACATTCCTTTTTCCATTAATTGTAATAATCCAGTGAGATTTTTGTTTGCACAAGGAGTCTGACAGCAGCCAGCGCTCCACACAGAGATCTGATCTCATCACCATCATCCAGTCTGTCTGCGATTACATGAAGAAACAGAAAAAACTCAGATTGACTAAATCGAGAAGAACTGTGGCAACATCTCCAAAAGACTTCAAGAAACCTTCGTGCAAAGCTACCTGAAAAACTATGCACAAGTGTACCTCGGACAAAAGCTGTTTTAAACACAAAGGGTTGTCACACCAAATGTTGATTTGATTTAGTTAATTGAAGTTAATTCATAATAAAATCTATTTTTGAAAGCATCCTCACGTTACAGCAAGTGCCTAAAACTTTTCACAGTACAGTAGCTTTGCTGGAAGGTTTCTTGAATTCTTTTGGAGACGTTGCCACAGTTCTTCTGGATTTAGTGAATCTAAGTTTTTTCTGTTTTTTCATGTAATCACAGACAGACTGGATGATGGTGATGAGATCAGATCTCTGTGTGTAGCGCTGGCTGCTGTCAGACTCCTTGTGCAAACAAAAATCTCACTGGATTATTACAATTAATGACAAAAGGAATGTTTGGAAATGTAAACTGATATTTCCTCCTGACACACTACAGCAAGAGATAGAAATAACAGACTTAAAACCATTTTTTTTTGTTATTGTTGAAAATACTAATGGCCTAAGACTTTTGCACAGTAGTGTATATAAAATGGTAGCAACAACAATATGAGAAAAGACACCAATGTTAAATGAACGATTATTATTATGAATAATACAAAACTTGTCAAGAACATGTCTGGGTTATATTTCACCCCAAAATCAATAGAAAGAAATAATAAACCACATTTTTGTATAAACGATGTGAAAAATGATGCATATTTTTTATTAAATATAAGAGAAGAATACATTTTTATTACCACAATGAGGATTATCATTGGTATTAAACTCAATGATTTTAACTAGGGATGCTCCGATCAGGATTTCTGCAGCCGATACTGAGTACCGATTTCTTGTCATGGTGATCGGCCGATACCGATGCCGATTCTGATGCTTCAAGCTTTATATAGACGGTTTCATCAGGTGCACGCGCCTGGCCCGAAGTTAACTTCCGGTCTGTGTTTGTTTATCAGTCTGGCTATGGCTCCGGCTACAAACGCAAGAGTTAAAGTTAAGGTGATGAGTAGACTGAAGTTGGGCTCAGGTGGTTGTGCTGTGGGATGTGTTTCCCATACATTTATTTATTTGTGGCACTCGCCACAACATCAAAACTGACCGATTTCCAAAAGGCATCGTTGAATAAACATGAGCACGTACTGTACATTTAAAAATCAAAACAAGGCGCGGTGTTTTTATATCACTGTATTTCTTAAGGAAGACTATCTTTACAAAATTTTCGATGTCATTTTCATTTCTTCTGGCATGTTATATGCCTGATAAAGCAGTGTTTGTGAGCTCAGCGCTGCTTTGTGTACAGCTGTTACCGGGGAAACCTGTTTCTCCCGCTTTAAAGCACCTCCTGCTGGCAGAGAATGAATTTGCATTTTCAGTAAGATTTATGCTACAAACCGCTTTTCCTATATCCACGGGCGCTGCGGATAATCCGCGGGTCGGGTAATAAAAAATGCATTCTGATTATTTGCGGGTGGGTCGCGGGTGGATAAAATAAATCATAAATGATGCAAATATTAACTACATTTTTTTTAAATATTTTTTTTTTCGTGAGGCACACGATTTCGTGTGCGTGTGTGTTTGTTCGCCTGATCGGGAAGTTGCAGTGACCGAAACGGTGACATTCCAGATAAAGTTTGAAAGGAGTAAAGCCTGTGTTAATGCTATTGAGTAGGCTAATATGTTAAGTTAGTGAGTACCGATCGAGTCATAAAATGTGATTATCGGCCGATACCGATCTCCGGCCGATCGATCGGAGCATCCCTAATTTGAACCATTTATACATCATGGTCACATTTGTTGCATTGTTTTGAATTTATACCGATTTAAATAGAAAGTCGTGTCATGTATAACAGTATTTTCACTGTAACTAGAATTTAAAGTGACAAATTAATCACCATTGAGGAAATAAATAGCAATAATATAAAATGCATGCGTAATGGAGAATGAGATTGTATTTATTTATTAGTTTGTTTAGTTATTTGCATTACAGTAATGAGAATTTTGTTGACTGTTATGATTAATTGTTATTTTAACAAATTTGTTATTTGTATCATTAATTTTGTGTGTGTGGTTTTGGGCCTGAATATATACATATAAACTTGACCTGGCTGTACTTTTGTAAGATTGACTGAATGAATGATTCTATTGAAATGGCGTCTGTGTGCAGGTGAGCTGCGTGTGCAGAGCGGTGGAGGTCTGGTGCATGCGCTGCTGGCGTGTGAAGGAGCCGTGGCGGGCTCGGCGGAGGCCAATGCCTTCAGCGTGCTGCAGAGGCTTCTGGGTGTTGGACCACACGTCAAGAGAGGATCCAACATCACCAGCAAACTTAGCCAGTGCATCGCCAAGGCCACCACACAGCCGTTTGATGTGAGCGCTAGTCCTCTACGATCACTTTCCTCAAAGTACGGATGTTTAGATCTCACTACAGTTCAGATGCTTCTGTTTGATTTTCCTCACAGGCCACGGCTTTCAGCGCTACTTACTCTGACTCCGGGCTCTTCGGCGTGTATGTCATCTCACAAGCAGACTCAGCCCGCGAGGTGAGTGTTCAGAGAACAGACATAGTTGTTTGATTAAGGACTAGTTCACTCAAAAATGTAAATTCTGTCATTATACGTTCATTCTGATTAGGGCTGTGCGATTAATCGAAATCGCGATTTGAGACATTGCGATTTGCTAATCGCAAAGCCTGCGATGTGGACGCGATATTACTCTGTTCCAGAGCATATGCATGACTGCCAGCCTTGAGTTGCAGTCTTACTTGCCCTGGGCAAGAGTGAGCGCACCTCCGTTCTCCCCAATCAGCACTGCTCTAGTTATTATTTTTTTTTTTTCAAATGAAAATGGCAACATCGTTTTATAAAGTTTATGCGTTCATATGTGCTTCATTTTCACTGGCGGAAACCTGTGGTGTGATGAGGGGTGAACGCAGCGAAAACTAATTCGGCTAGTAGATGGGGAACCGATTGCTCCCCCATGATATTTTGTAAACTGTATTTATGACAGATACTGTGCAAGCCTGAGGCGCGTACTGGAAATATGCTTATTATGACATTTTATATTAATTTACATTTTATTAAAACCTAAAAAAAACCTTTCTGTCGAGTGATGTAAATACATTTTACTATAGTTTATTGTGCATGCATATTATATTTAAAGTTGCTTAAGCGAAATCAAGGAGTTTATTGTCCTCTGTTTCTCGCTCTGCGCCGCTTCGTCTGCGGACTGAAGAACGCGCTGAAAGACGGGGAGGAGCCGATCGAAGTCTGCCGCCGTTTTCAGATGAAATTTAAAGGGGACTGAGGCGATCACGAATTCGTGTACAGTTTATGGAACTAATCGCAAAATTTTATAGCCTATAATTTTATAGCTATAGCCCCCCTAAAAATGGCCTAGCGACGCCCATGCTGTATATGCATACATTTTGTATCGTATAGGCGTTTCGTCCAGATGGATCCGACGTTTTGGGAGAGTGAAACCGATATTTTTTGCGTGGTTTCGTGTAGACGCAGATATTTCTTGAGATGTGGAGAAAAAAAAGATCGGATAGGGAAAGCTCTGGCTTCGTGTGGACGTAGCCTAAACCTGTCTGTCATTAATTAAGCACACACAGTGACTATGTTTTTATTTGTGCTTGAACTGTTCCATTAATGCTGACAGTGTGAAGTGAGTGATTGATTGAGATCTGCATTGATCTCTCTCTGTCTGCAGGTGATCAATGCAGCCATGGCACAGGTGACAGCTGTGGCTGAAGGAAGTCTTACTGCAGATGACCTCACCAGAGCCAAGTGAGTCCATTAACACCAGCCACTCCGCAGCATTATTGATCTAATAATGCGCTTGTAATTTCAGGAAGTATTTCTGTGAAACTGTAGGCTACAGTAGACATTCAGAAATACTGTGAGCAAGTTCGTGCTGCTTTTTATTTCGAGTAATGTGCTTAAGGAAAGTAAATGGGGTCGATTTTGATGTCACGTTGTCTTGTTGTTTGTCAGTGTGGACGTCAGTTGATTGAAGGGCCTCGTATTGTGTGTTTTCAGGACCCAGCTGATGGCCGATTATCTGATGTCTTTGGAGAGTTCAGAGGGCCTGCTGGAGGAGCTGGGAGTTCAGGTTTTGAGCAGTGGCGCCTACAGCTCACCTCAGACTGTGACGCAGAGCATCGACGCGGTGACCTCCAGTGACGTCGTCAAAGTAAGTCATTTCTGTAAATCATGGTAGGCTAACTTTTCCTTGAAGGGGACATAACACACACAGTTCTGCCAATCTTATGTTAATCTTGAGTACCTGTAGATAGTATTGTATCCGTCATATCTCCAAAGAGTCTTTAGTTTTATCAGATTTATAAAAGAAAGAAACAGCTTTACGATTCTCTCTGAAAACAGCCGAGCTCCTGGAGGCGTGCCGTGGGCGGAGCTAAAGAGTCACGTGCATGTTCATGTTGTTTACATTATATGTTGTAGTGTTCATAATGTATTTGTAATATGTTGTAGTGTTCCTGTGGCTCAGTGGTAGAGCATTGCGTTAGCAGTGCAAAAGGTCGTGGGTTCGATTCCCAGGGAACACACATACTGGTAAAAAAATTTATAGTCTGAATGCACTGTAAGTCGCTTGGGATAAAAGCGTCTGCTAAATGCATAAATTATAAAAAAATTTTATTAAATGATATGCACTTAAGCACCGATTGCCAACAAAACACAGAAATTTGATGCAGTTTTACTCACCGCCTACTGTTCCGACTCATGACCGGGATCTTTTATCGCTGGGACAGCTCTGTCTTTCAGTATCAAACGATCTGCAAATCCAGCGTCGAGCTGGGCCTCGTTTATAAAACATTTGTCACCGAAATGACGGGAACAGACAAACACACGTGCGCAACTCCATTGCTTAATAAAAGCATGTAAACACACAGTACCATTCAAAAGTTTGGGGTCGGTAAATTTTTTTTAAATGTTTTTAAAATAAGTTTCTTATACTCAGCAAGGCTGCAGTTATTTGATCAAAGATACAGTGAAAACGGTAATAGTTTTATAATTAAAAATAATAACTTTCTATTTTAATAATATTTTAAACTGTAATGTATTTCTGTGATCAAAGCTTAATTTTCAGCATCATTACTCCAGTCTTCAGTGTCACATGATCCTTCAGAAATCATTATAATATGCTGATTTGCTGCTCAACCACTTACTCATGAAAGATGAGATGACCGCAGAATTGTCTTTTTTTTCCCCCTACAGGCTGCAAAGAAGTTTGTCTCATGAAACGTTGAGATGACAGCAGAATTGTCTTTTTTTTTTTCCCCCTACAGGCTGCAAAGAAGTTTGACGAAAGCAAGAAGACCATGTCATGTTATGGACATCTGGCAAACACACCATTTGTTGATGAATTGTGAGAGAAAGTCCCAATCTAAAGTGCACACATTGTGCAGCTGCTTATTTGAGTGTAAAAACATTCATAACTTGTATGAATCCCTGATTGCTGTTGACAATTGTTTTTTTTGGTCAGTTCATCGTGAAGTCTGGTCCTTAGTAACGGTTTACTGAGAGCAGAGCATCAGTTTCGTCCATTTCACTGTATATCTGATGCACATTCATTAAAACTAATCTATCAGTGATAAATACTCCTTGTCTGCGTCATAATAGAATCTGTGGGATCATGGGTTTTGACCCATTGCTTTTGGTAGTTCTTCCATTAGCCTGCAGAGGGAGACTATGCGCTGCACATTAGGTAAGGAAAAAAAAAACATTCCCAACTTTTAATTTGTAGTTATGTTTAAGAAATAGGTATGTGTGAATTATTAAAAGTAAAGTTAAATAAATAAATAAAACTACTATACGGGGATGCTTTTTGTTACTTAACAATTCACACATAATTTCTTACTTATTTTGCTGTATTATAAGCATGAATTTTACTCTTCTTTTCAAGAGTGGAATTAACACCTGCACATTTTTTCCAAATTTTTTTTACCCTTATATATTTTTTTAATTAACTAAAACATATTTGGCATAAATAGTGCTAAAAATAGATTTCAAATATTTGATAAATATATTAATATATTTAGTTTTACAATATATCTAGTCAGAGTCTCATCAGTCTTTTAACATACTTTGCTCATACCCCAAAAAAAAAAAAAAAAGTATTTGTCATATGGCTATTAAATGATATATACTGATGTTCATGTGACCATTTTCTATAATATATAGATTAATTAGAATTATTGTATTTCATACATTAGAAAAACATTTTTCAATTTCCATCTTTGTCTTTTGGTAACACTTTACATTAAGGTTCATTAGTTAACATTAGTTAACATGAACTAAGCATGAACAATACTTCTACGGCCTTTATTAATCTTAGCTAATGTTAATTTCAACATTTACTAATACATTATTAAAACCCAAAGTTGTACTTGTTAACATTAGTTAATGCACTGTGAATTAACATGAACTAACAGTGAACGACTGTATTTTCATTAACTAACATTAACTAATGGAACCTTATTGTAAAGTGTTACCCGTCTTTTTAATATTTAAATCGTTTTTTCATTACATTATCAAATTCATTAACTTTTTTTGTAAGTTATTTCAAATCGTTATGCTTTTAAATAGTAATTGCACGTTTTGTATTTAATAAAAAATAATAATAATACGTATTTTAAATAAACGTAAAATAAACGCTTTTTCATTGTGATCTCAGACTTTTGGCTCCCACTGCTCAGTCATAAAATAAATACGTTATGATCCCTTTTTCTACATTACAGAACACATATATTGTTCACCAATGCATTTTGAAATTACTGCGTGCATTAAGCGCGTAATGTATGTTTATGCTGCCCACACGCATCACAGACCCCCTTTAACCACCGGAAGTCTCGCGATAGCGAGAGAGCGTGATCTCGCGGGCCTGTTGTGTCTGACGAGAGACGCTGCGTGGGGGGGGGGTTCGCTTTATGTCATCGGAAAAGACACGAGAGGTGCGTTTACACCGCTGTTTCTCATGCTTCTGCGTCTTCCAGTCGTTTCTTTCCAAATACACTCGTTTAACGACCTTCCACATCACGCGCGCGGGATTCTGACGGGTTTTTGAGGATGAGGATGATGCGGCGGTGTTGTGCTCGCGTGCAGCTGAGGAGAAAGATGGACCGTAGCACCGTCGATGAAAACGGCCCCGTACGGCTCTAACTCGTTGTCTTACCGCATTAGCTGTTAAATTCCCGCAGTCGAGAGCTTCTTGAAGATGGATATGTGGACGTCGAGTGGCAGCAGGCCCTCCGGAACGCAAACAAACCGTGAGGATCTGTAGCCTGTTAGCTAGCTAGTAACGTTAAGAGCAGAAGAGCGCAGTCACCGTGTGAGGATGATGAGGATGGAGCATCAGCCCTGAGCTCTTACTAGGAGGAAGATCAGGCACAGATCCTGATCTCTAATGAGTTCGTTTCGCTCTCCAGGGCTGCTGGACTTCTAGCCGTATCGTATCACGCCATATTATGCAGTCGGACTCGAGCAGGGACAGTGCTGTTTACTGATAGCGGCAGAGAGATTAGCTCAGTTCTTCACGCGTCTGTCAGAGTCCAGGTCACCTGAGATGGATAAACTCACCATTATTTCAGGATGTCTCTTTCTGGCTGCGGATATATTTGCCATAGCGAGCATAGCCAATCCAGACTGGATCAACACTGGCGAGTCAGCAGGTGAGATATGAGATCAATAACTTTGTATTATAATGTGTTCAGATGTGGGAACAGCAGAACTGGGAACTGGATGCATCTCTAAAAAGGCATTTCATGTCCGTAGTCCTGCTTTGTTCCTCATCTGTTTTCAGGATTGTGACAAAAAATAGTTTTCTACGTGAGATTGCATTTTAATTGTAAAGCTGCTCTTTATAATAACTTGCATTAATGTCATTAAGAAAAATGATTATATAATGCTGAACAGATCATTAGTTTACGTGCATTCAGAAATCTCATGAAGCTTTGATTCTTGTGCATACAAATATGATTATGCCTATATATATATATATATATATATATATATAGAAATTAAACACTGAGCTGAAAATCATTGCTGTATATCATTTGTTATCAATATTAGTGTCACTCACAGGATTTAAAGTTTCATTTTCAGGCCTTTAATGCTAAAAATACTCAATAATGGTCTGTAGTAAATATTTGTCACTTTTTTTTAGCTCACAAATGGTTCATGTAATGAAATATGAAACATTTTAATCTCATTTAAATATAAAATGTAAAATGATTTGTATTTTGTCAATTTAAGCTCAACTCTTAAACATTATTAGACTTTAAAAAAGAAAAAAAAAATTACTTAAATTCACTAAAATCATACCAGAAGGGATCAAGCATTGCCGTCAAAATTGCATCATGATTCTTTTGTAACGTTTAACCACATCACAGTCATCTGAGCACTAACATCACTAAGTCCAATTTGACATCTTGAATTAAATGAAGCTCAAGACTTGCTCAGGTGAAATAATTTTCAGCAGTTCCTGCATGTCAAGTTGTTCAACTGCTGTGTTTTGGTTATGTAGCAGTTTTATGTTTCTCTCGCAGCGCTAGGACACCTACACCGTTATTAAACATTTAAACCCATGACTGTCTTCAGATGTCCGTGTGCAGGCGGCCTGTTGATAAACAGCTGCTGGTTGTTCAGCATGACTGGTTAGTAAGTGGGTCAGAATCGCTGGCCTTGTGTTGTTTTCTTACTTGTCTTAAATGCTCCAGCGGTGAATCAGGTGCTAAAACAAGCAGCCATGTGTACATATTCCTTTGTCATTTTCAGCCATCCAGCGCAGGAGTTTTAGCACATGCTTCTTATTGAATGCATTCAGGCCACTTGTCTGAGGCTTTCTTATTGTCTGGAGCAGGCATTGTTGTTCCATGGTTATGAAACCAGTGGTGAGTTATTATAGGTGAATATCATTTTAAAAATTAAATAAAAATTTAATTTATTTTAGTTTTTTCATAAAGTGAATGAATCAGTTTAGCAACATTAAGATCCATTGCATTATTTGATATTATTTAAATGACAGCTTAGCACATTGCACACCAAATTCTCATTTATGCAATGTATCCAGTGTCCGTTTTACTTTTGAGGGTTTTTTATTTTATTTATTATTATTATTATTTTTTTTGTAGTTCTCAGTGGTAGTTCTTATTATAGATTTCAAAATTAGAGTTACACAACACTGGCATTTTACAGTCCTTTTTATACTAAAAAGTTATTAAAAAACGGATGATGGATCACACACACAAACATCTTTCAGACTCTTTAGTAAAGTCTGTTGGGAAATAAAAACGATTTGATACGCGCACACACACACACTATATATTATATGCATTTTTTTACATTACAGTATGCTCTATATATGAGGGTTTTTTAGTAGTTCTCGTTCTCAGTGGTAATTCTCATTATAGAATTCTAAATAAAAGTTACACAACACACTTTGTCAAATTACAGTCCTTTTTTGCACGGTTATAAAATTGAGTTATGAAAGTAAATGATGGATAACATACACACACACACACACACACTTAAAGATCTTTCAAACTCTGGTAACTAGTAAAGTCGATTGGGAAATAAAAAGTTTTGGCAGACTTTATATTATATGCAATATATATGTCTCTGTATGCTCTATGTATGAGTGTGTTTTTTTGCATTATAGAAATGGCAGTTATTTGGAAAGGTTTCATGCAAATTGTATTATTATGATTATTGGGTGCATTTTGTAACGTTTTGTATGATTCACTCTGAAGCACAATGCCCTTGTCAGTCAAAGAATGACTTAATGAAAACAATACCGTAAATGCCCTCATAGATGCATTATTTGTTTGTGTGTAAGATTGTTCTGAAGAATTCAGAGTTCATTGTTTAGTGCGTGGCTGCATGCAATTCAGTAAACCGAATGGGCTCCTTTGTGAGCCATTGTCAGATTGTTTCCTTCCCGTTAATGGTAAAATCATTAAAGTGTTTGTAGAGTCCCTGCCCTCTCTTTGATGTGGTCTATGACCAGAATGAGGCAGAATAATTGGCTGATGAGACATTGTTTAGGCTCTTTCTGAGAAATCGTGTCTTTGATCTACTTTCGGACATTTTGACTAAACGTTTGCATTGAATTTTGTTGTTGTTTTGTTTTCTGTCATTAATTGTTTATTTTCCCCGGTGTTGATGGGTACACAAAGACATATTCTCTCAGTTCAAGAAACGTTGTCTTTTTTTGTTTGCTATTACTATGCTTATTATTGGTGTAATTTAGGGCTGCACGATAAATCGCATGCGATATTTAACGCGCATCTTGTCAGAAAAGCCGGTTCTGTAATCAGCGGTAAATCTCCCATCACGTGCGTTTGAATCAAATAAACCCCAGACTCCAATGGCGATTTTCCACTGCACGGCACGGCCCACTTAAACAGTACCACCTTGGTTGAGGTTTCCAAGCAAGCCGTGCCGATTAGGGCGGCACGATTAATCGAATGCGATTGTCATGCACATTTTGATAGTAATGGAATCGCGATCTCGATTCCATTTCGATTTTTCGTGCAGCCCTAGTGCCGATACTAAAATGTGACGTGTAAACCGATCACTGCACTGATCATTGTTTGGACTTTGATTCTGACGGCACCCATTCACTGCAGAGGATCCATTGCTGAGCAAGTGATTGATTTGGAGAAACTGAATTTCTCCAAATCTCTTCCGATGAAGAAACAAACTCATCTACATTTTGGATGGCCTGAGAGTGAGTCCCTTAAAACTTTGATCCCTCAAAAATCGTTGCTTGTTGCAAACGAATAGACTTGCAACACATTTCACCTGGTAGACACAAAAGAGGGTAGTAAAAATGCTTGCTTTAAAGGAGGGACACAAGCATATATGTAGATTAGAATATCAGACATTTATCAAAAAGGCTCTTTTGACGTGGCCTAGAAAGCAGCTGTTAAAACTCTCAGAACACTAGGGCTGTGCGATACTGAAAAAAAATGTGATATGCGATACCTTGTTAAAAACTGCGATATTCAATATGCGATACGATATTGCTTAAAGTGTGAAAAATCTATTTCAATTATATTTTAAAATATTTAAAAATGAAAATTATATAACCAATTTGTTTCACATTCTTTCTTGGAAAAGAAAGAATCACTACAACTTCTGAAAGTGACCAGCAGTGTTTTAGCAGTACATAAAAAGTAATGTCACAAATCAGAAAATGTCATTTTAACATCAATGTGAACATAAGTGACGTAACCGGTGTTGCGGCTTAACATCGGTATCACCATCAGCACCGTCTATCGCGGCAAGCCTAGTTAACACCCGGTCATGCATGAAAAAAAAAATACCGCCATGTACCGTGAAACCGGTATAATTTTGGAAAATACCGTGATATACATTTTTGGTCATACCACCCAGCACTAAGCCCCACCCATCAATTCACACATGTAGGTGTAAATTACAAGATCAAATGCAGGTCTACGCAGAAATCAAATTATAAAGATGCTCCGAAGACAAGAAGACGCTGTGCAGTGCCAAGTTGTAGAAAAACACTGTCTTTGCATCACTTTCCTTCTGATCCCAATAGGCCTGTCACGATAACAACTTTTTGTTGTGCGATATATTGCCCCAGAAATAATTGCGATAAGCGATATTGTCATTTTAAAGACCATTTTATGCCACTGAATATATAATCATAATGTAACAGGAGGCCTACACACTTCCAAATGACAACAAACTTTACATTTTTAAGAATATTTAGATCATGGAAATGAAGTATCAAATATTAGATACATTTAAAAAAAAACCTGAATAAATAGTAAATAAACATGGTCATGTACATATATTGCACGATTAGTCGATATATTGATTATTGCGACAGGCCTAGATCCCAACATTAGGAAATAGTGGATTATTTTTAATGAAGATCCAGACCACGTCAGTAAGAATTTGGTCGTTTGTTCACTTCATTTTACCTTGGATTCGTTTACAAACAAGCCACAATTCAACGCAGGATTTTCAGAAAGATTGAAACTAAAAGACGATGCTGTGATGACTATATTGGATCCGACAGTAATGTCGCACCCCACAAGTGTGAGTAACTGTTTTTATTACATGCTCACTATTGATTTGTCTGTTATTACAGATCATTTGATATGTACTGAGTATTTGTGTTTTTTACCTAAACCACAGCAGCATCCATCTGAGAAGGCCGTAGGCTGTCAAACACACAACTGTTAGCCAATCATAGCAGTGGGCATTTACTTCAGAGTCGACAATCCGCCACACCTATACAAACAGAGCGTTCTGATGAGGGGGGTCAAAACAGGACAGAAAATAGCTATTAATTATCCACCTTATTCTTCCCGTAAGAGTGGGTGCGGCCATTTGTAGTTTTTATGGGTCTGGCTTTCATCCGCTTCCAGCTATTTTTAGCTGTACAAAACAGCCTGTTTTGCTGCTTGGTATTGCAAACTGGTGTGTCTTAACTTATTATTTTAATGTATTATCTTAATTATGAACACACTGGTTTGTCGTGCAAACAGTTTTACCGTTTACTGCACGTTGTTATTCTTCTCCTTATTTCCCTACAGCGGCTAATGAACCGGAAGTCTTGCCCATAGGCTTACTTCCGCTTTGAAGAATAAGGTGGATAAATTATGATGTTTTTTGATGCAAAAGTCTTGATAACATTATAAGTAGACCTCAGTACAAAATACCTTTAAAGCTCATTTCCCCATTGCTCTCATCTCAGACTCATTATGCTGTTTGACAGGAATGTGGCCATCCAGACAGACGCCCAGTCTGTCCCCTCGAACCCTAGCTGAAAAAGGAGATCTTTTTGATTGGCTTTTACTGCTCCGATTCACATCTGCGGTGCCAGTGAGACAGCTGTAAGGATGGTATGTTTGTGTTTGTACACTTTTTCAAAAGGAAACTACAGTTCACAGGCAGGAGTCACGGCAGAGACAGGAAATTATGCAGCGGAGACCTTCAAACTCAACCCGTGACTGAGAACCCAAGAGCTCGCAGGGACAAAACATGAGTTGGTGGTCGTGACATTTACAAAATGAAAAAAAAAAAGCCTTCCGAGCCTTTTATTCCCAGAGAAACACTTGGAGTGAGAGGAATGATTAATTCCTTTCTCCGTGTGACAGCATACAGTACTCATTTCACTCTCCAGGCAGGGAGCTGATTGTTTGGAGCTTGTTTTAGAGGTGTCGATGGCATTTATAACAGTCCTGTTTCTGTTTGCAGAAAAACAAGCGCCCAACTAGAAATGCCACTTCCTCCCACTGTTTCTGAAGCACTTGCTCATGCAGAATTCTGACTCAAGAACAAAATATGAAAGCATATTTTAAACTGGAGGATGTTTTCAGACTTTTTCTCTGAGCTGATTTAGATTTTTTTTTTTTCTAAACTAAGCTGAGATGACTGAATGTTTCAGGGCTCAACATTAAGAACTTTTAATTAAATTATATTATTATTTAAAATTCCATATAGGTCTCTTGACATGCATTATTTTTACAAATGCATGACATGAACCTGTTCTTCCTGCTATTTATGCAAAGGTATCACATAAAGTACATCTGAATGGAAGGACCAAAGTACTTAATTTAATGATCCAAACAATAAATCAGTTAAAAACCTATATTTAGACTTGAATATTATTTAAGAAAAATAATTCAAAACAATATAGCGCACTGGATGTCACGATAACAGCAATTTTAAAGGGGTCATATGATGCTTTTTTTAAAGATCATTATTTTGTGCATTTCTGTGCAATATGGACAAATACATGTTTTACTTTTTTTATTTTTTTTATTACACAATATTTCGATGCTGTGCATCTCAAGACCCTTGCGTTCTTTTCCATTCTATTCCAGGCAGTCAGTTCAGCTGTTGCCCATTTTCACTCTTTTGGCGCTCTTCGCTCAACAGAAACTACATGCATGCAGTGATGCCTTCTGCTGAATTGAGCCCTGCTCTTATTGGAAACTGAGAACAATCAAATTAGACCAAATATTTAATAAACAGGCATGCGAAAGGGGCAGACCATTAGTAGATTTTTGTGAATGCCCGGTGTTCCGGTTCTGCGAAAACCCGTGGAGTTTTCTTAAGGCACGGATTCCATGTGGGCCTGGTTATTTTGTCCCATTCATTGTAATTCATTGAGCTACATACTGAGGAGCTCTTAGGAAAGAGGATATTATGAAAAGGACTGACGTGCTCTCAGCAATGCTTATCCGAACACATGAAAGGAATAAGAAGCGACTGAGAGAGACAGACCTCTTGAAAAGTGATTAGGCCGGTCTGTTTATGCCACTGACTCATGGCTGCTTGAGAAAATAAAGCCCATCTCGCTGACTCCGTTCAACCTGCAGTGAGCAGTTCTAGGGTCTTGCTGCTTTAAGATTGACCGTATTTATTTCCTTATTTAATGTGCCTGCTTTATCATTTATAACTAGTGGTATATTTTATTGATACATTTATAATACAATTTTGTTTCACATGTAAATTAAAGCTTTTGAGATGTATACCTATATTCTGAAATGACAGAATTAAAAAAACCTAAAAATACTTAATGCACTAGTTTTGCATTACCCTTGAAAAATATTGACCAATACTAAAAAAAAAAAAAAAAAAACCGCTATGCAAGTCAATAGGGACCAGCAACTGATGGTGAACTGTCCCTTTAATCAACGTTTTATGATCTTATCTAGTCATGTCCTGCATTTTTATTGTTTCATGGTTAGTGTTGTTACGATATTAGCATTTCAACAGCTCAACAGACATGTCTGTGATTGGCTACAGTGCTCAGCACTCTTTAGTCGTTAATTAGAGCACAAATACACATGGCACTGTATGAACTGCATGCTGATCAGCAGTACCGAATAGAGTCAGTACTTCATAGGGCTGCACGATATTGGAAAAAAACTCGCATTGCAATATTTTTTTTTCTGCAATATATATTGCGATATGAAAAAAAATCAGATGACTTCAATAGCTCATTTTGGGAAAAAAAATCAATGACTGGGGTGATTTTGTAGGCGAGTAAATCAGCATAGGAAATAAACATTACAAGCATAGATAAATAACAGCACAAAGATACAAATGAAATAAGCAGTGCTTTATATTTTTCAGGTAAGTAACAGTATTCAGGTACAGATATCGAATAATCAAATGTAAAATAACACTGCATAGTTTTCACTATAAATTAAATCTAACAAATCTGTGTTAAAGCTATAGTGATTTATCTTTGTGTTTTGTTGTTTGATTAACGTTCATGACAGAGAAACCAACAGGAACATAACTGCTGTAAACCAATATACTGTTACACATCTATTTTCTTTCTCAATTGTTTACCTTCATCTAAGCCATAAGCATCTGTGTTTACAAGGATACTTGCAGAGCACAGTATTTCAGGCACAAATAGACGCAGAAGTGAACAGAAATCAGAGTTTACGTGCATCTGCGTGGCTCTCACGGTGTCTACACTGGATGCGACAAAATACTATAGAACCCATTATAATCAGTGATGCTGTGTGACTGACTACACTGGATTGAGCGCGACACGACAAATCCCGACAATAAACTGATGCCTCGTTCTATTTATGATGATGTACTACTGACACAAAGTTCAAATGATATGCAATGATCGCTTTGTCGTGTCCAGTGTAGACAGACTTTGGGGCCGTTCACATGTCAGCCTAAAAATGCGTGGAAAATGCCAGCCGTGCCGCTTTCTCCTTCTTTCCAAAGCGCTCGGGAGCTTGCGCTTTCGTGGCGTCTGCTGTTGCTAAGCGACCGTGACCTGTGCTCGCCGCAACGACGCGGAAGTTTCAACAAAGGATTAATGGATTTCCAGCACTGAAAATCCCTTGTAGTAGCTCTGCTACTAAATTTATTTAAAATTGGTATCTCTATACAGCTGTCGCGTCCGGTGTAGACACCGTGTCTGTGTGTGAGCAAAGCAAACAATCAGTATAAATATAACGATCAGTAGCCTATGCTAAACATCGCACATCCTGCGATGTGATTATCGCGGATGCGCACATCGCGATATCGACGTTGAAACGATATATCGTGCAGCCCTAGTACATCGTTCTACTGGTAATGCAGAAAGTCTTTTTTTTTTTACATTTTTATAATTTAAGGATCCACTTGGTACCGAAGTACTGGTACTTTTGACAACACTATGCATTATATATATGAGGGTTGGACGAAATAATGTGAACACCCATTATTAAAGTGATTAATAACATTTGTGCAGGCTACAGTGAAAAAAAACCTCATACTGCGATTATCATTTTCTTATAGTTTCTGTGTATTATCTAGTTTGTTCAACAAGCCCCATGGGTCAAATGGGTGACTTGTTAGACTTCCAAAAAGGGGCAAATCATGGAGGCCTGTTTAGTAGGAGCATTTGTAACCTTAACAGCCAATTTGTTTTGTTGTTGTATGATCATGCCTGTTTTCACAAAGAATGGCTAGACTTCATAAGTGAAGGAGAAAAATGGGCAAAAACCAAAAATGAATGATAGAGACCATCGATCACGAAGAAGGACTGTGTCCAAACAACATAGAACTACTGCAGCAAAGTGACAGAAAACGTCAGTATTCACCTTAAAGACCCTGTTTCCACAAAAACCGACTGCAGAGAACTTTGCAAAGCCAGCATCTATGAAAGAGCTGCAATTGCTCAAAGTTTAATCACAGACACTAATGCTAAAATGCAAAAAATACAGTGTCATGATTAGGGCTGGGCAATATAGCAAAAAAAATGATCAACGATGTAATGTTTCATATCGTTCGGTATCGATAATTATTGACATTGTGTGTAACCTTTTTTAAAACGGCAATAGAGAAATTTTTTTTTAATTTAACCACTGTATTTTTAAATTAACCCAATTTATTGAGACAAACAACAAATATATATTTTTTGTTTTAACAGTCAAACACACAATAAAAATTAAAGAAATATCTAATTTCTAATGTTTTATATGCAGATTAAATGGGTTTTAAGGAAACTTTTGGCTTGTCTCCCGAGGCCACAGGAGGGCGCAATGAGCAAAATAATGCAGCACATAATGTCAACACAGGGAAATAAATATCTATAAAAAACGTGCATTACTCTAAATTATCTCATATAAATCAAATATAATTTTGTAAATTGCATAAACAAT
>NW_015654520.1:501283-509116 GCF_001515625.1 Sinocyclocheilus rhinocerous
TACATCTCTTGTGTGAGACGCAAGTGCAGCAGTCATATTTGTCCGTCTGAATATGCGTTCTGTGTGAATGGCTTGGTTTCGGTTTTCACCTAATCAAGATCTTCTCCGCATTGAGCTTCTATATTTCTCTAATATTTTGAATGCATAACACAGCAGCGGCGCATCTCGTGGGCTAGTCTAACAAAACATTAAAATGTAACAACGTCTCTTACATCATCATCTATGCATCTTGCGCGCCACTTCTAACATTCAAATTCAAATGTTTATTTTAAATTCAACTAATATTATTTTTTTATTCACAATCTCCTCATCACAGGCAGGCACAGCACTCAATTCCGCATGTGTTCGTGTTTGTGTGTGCTGTCTGCGTCACTCATAGCACGTGCCTATATCGTGCGCTATATCGAACATTTTTTTATATCGTTATCGAAGAAGGTGTACCGTCGATAAATATCGATACCGTTTTATTGCCCAGGCCTAGTCATGATCATAAATCCTGGACAGTTGTAGCGCCAAAATGAACTTCAACATCTGCCCTGGCCAGACAAATCGCTTGACTTGAATATTGAATAGAAACCAATGTGGGTAATTTTGAAGAGAGTGAAATTAGAAATTCACACAATAAATACCATTTTGTGGCTGTTTAATGTGTCATGACAGATCACTGTAGCGCCTCAGTTCAAGCGACACGTGGAACCGATCATCTCTTCCTCTTTACTAGATATAGCATGAAATAAACATGATCAATACACACCATTCTTCAAGTTCAAGTCCACCGAGGTTAATCTACTCTCCTATCTGATTTGTTTGTTGGACAAAATGGCAGATTCGCCATTATGATTGGTCAGATCGCCTATCAATCAAACTCCTGACAAAGGGTGAATCGGCATATGTTCTGACATTCAACATTCAACTGAAGACAGAAGTTGTAAGACTCTGTTGTAAGGAGGCTGGAAGCTCTATTAAAGGCAAATGGTGGTCAAACACCTTTATAAAGAATGTATGGCATGAATGCCATTTCAATGTTATCTGTAACTCCTAAAGGAGGCATCAAAACAGTTTGTCCATGTTGTCTTTTTTGGTGGCGTGTAGCGTGTCATCAACTGTTAAGTCCATTCATCTTTTTTTCCCCAAGTTTTCTTTTGGTAAAATCTTGTAATGCCTCCAGCAGTGAATACATTTTCCTTGTGTTTACTGTGGGTTCATTGCGAGCACAGGATGTGTATGCATCTGAGAGAATTCAGTGCGTTAAAAAAATAACAAGCCTGTAGCGCCGCATACGGCCTCCGCTTTCCACCCACTAGGGTTCAGAGGCTGTTTGACTCATCTAGCGCTCCATATCTCCAGAGCTGCTCGACCTGCACTAATGAGAGAACAGCCATGCTTAGGAAGCAGATGCATTTGCTTCATTTCCTGTTGTTTCACGCACAGGCTATGAACAGGAGAGTGGTCCAGAGTGTCTGAACGTGTCGGGCCGCTGTTGAAATGGAGTTTCTCAAAGGTTACGAGTGTTTACCGCTTTATCTCCCAGCGAAATGCCAACAATGCCCACTTATTGTGAGAGAAACCCCTCCCTCATAGCTTCTTCACCAGTGGCATGTAGCTGTTGAGTATTTTTCAATTAAGTTAACAATGAAAAAAAAAGATAAAAAGGGTCACTAATAAAACGAAGAACTAATAAATAATTGCAAGCAATAGAACAAGAGTGCTTGAAGTTTTTTTTTTTTTCTTTTTTTCTCAGTATGTGACTGTGAAGGGTTTATTCTGTGCATCTTATACATCCAAGTTGGGCATTCATTATTATGACATGTAAATGAATGAATTAAAAAATATCTTTCTGTACTTGGATTATAGATATATTGTATATATTGAGCAGGTGTACATTTTGTGTGCCAACTAACATTTTGAAAATACGAACATTTTCATGAATTCAAAATTTTGCGTCAGAGCAGCTTTATGACTGATTTACACAAAAATCATTCTGCTTGTGTTTCATGAATGAAGCTCGTTATGTGTATTATAGATCAGTGTTTCTGCCATCTTTCAAATCGACATGCCCCTTATGTCGTCACAACACGGCAACTTGTGTATCATCTAGAATTATGAGGTTTTCCACTTGTAAATACAACTTGACTTAATCACTAGCTATGTTTCCATCCAGAGTTGTAAAATTGCAACATCTGCAAACAAAGCACCGTTTCCATCCAGCGAGACAAAGCAAACAAAATCGTCACTTGCTGATAAACTGGCGACAAATAACACTAAGAAAACCTTAGAAAGAAAAATTTGATGCAGTGGAACAAGCCACTGTGGGCCTTTTTTTCGTACATAATTACTTGTGCCTCAGAGCGCGCAGACGAAATGAAACGCGTTCATGTTGTCTTGCTTTCGGAGGTGGATGCCTGCTGTTTGGGAATGCAGTCGTGTAAGACAACATGACTTTGACAACAGACTTTGGCTCAGGCATTTCAGAATAAACAAAACAACATTTCAGATCCTGTGCGATGAGATCAGTCCGCTGTTTAGTCCAGTTATGCCGACCCATCGCGCAAAGTCACAGGCTTCTTTGATGCGCATCGAGGAATTTATTTGGTAAATGTGTTTCAATCGTAGTTTAAATGCATGCACATTTTTTAGAATTTATGCACATCTTGGCGTTTCCATTCAGTGTTTTTTTTTAATGCCATGTCCTAAAATGCTCATAAAAATAGGTGGATGGAAACATAGTAGGGCTGCACAATTAATCGAATTTCTAATCGCGATTACAATTATGGATGCCACAATTACGTAATCGTTCAAAGCGGCAATTAATCGTTCAAAGTCCATTTATGTTATTCTGTGTGCTTAAGATGCTTTTTTTTTTCTTTCTACATGTTATCTTAAGGGCTTTTCCATTGTTTTAATTTTAGTTTTAGTATAACACTATAATACCATTTATATTTTTAATTTTTTATCATTTAAAGAAGAAACCAATCCGATGGATTGTTGACATTTGAGGCTTAATACTATAGAAAAGCACTAAAGGTTTTTCAGTTAGTGTTTTCAGCTTGTTTATTTTCATATAAAAATACGGCATGCAGTTGCATCAAACAATGGTATAAACATCATTCAATGTAAATTGTGATAATTGTAATTAATAATCGCAATTACAATTTCAAGGTAATAATAGACAATTATGATTTTTGTCATAATCGTGCAGCCCTAAAACATATCTATTCATGAACTCATAATTACTATTTCCGACTCCACTTAAAGAATCCATAATGCTCATATTTTTACCAAAAAGTACATTTGACCCCTTGTGCAGTCAGTAGAGAGCATTCAATCAAAGAGCGACTAGCTGTGAGCATAAATATAACTTTGACATTTCTGATATTAAGCCAGATAGAATGTTTGTTTCTGTTTTAAGTTATTTATTTTAAGGAAAAAGCTGAGGGACAAGTCCAAATGGTTTTCTATGGTGGACAGTTGGTTGAACTTGTATTGAAACCTGACAATTTCTTTAATTTAAGTGCTTTACTTAAATATCCATGACCACATTTACCAAATTTGATTTCAGATGGATAGGACACGTGTTTCTTGATAATCACAAACAAAAGTTTGAGTCACTAACATATTCTGCTGAATAGTGTATTTCTAGTTTCCAGCGAAGGCTTCTTGGGAATTTGGCATGAGCTCCAACGCTCTGACTTGTTCCCCGTTTATTTATCCAGATGTGTTGTTCTAAATGATGCTCTTTTTGTGTGTGCGCATGTGTTTTTGGGAAAGGACTGTGAATGTCTAAACTGCAGTTGTGGGTGCGATTTCAGTCAGTGTTGTCTTTCTTTTTAGTGTACCGTAGCATGCCAGCTGGTTGTAATGATGGAATTAGACGTTGAAGTTGTGAATCAGCGGGGGATTGGTGGTGATGAGGGAAATGTTTACCGGATGCAGACACTAGTCTTTATCAAGCCCATTAAAGGCTTTCTTCCCACCAAGACAAAATGCTTCTTTCCCATCATCAAACTTAATCCAACTCGGAAGATCTGTTTTACATTTGCAGCCCTGTAAATCAACTTTCTTGCTTTATAAATTGTGAAAATCATCTAGAGCTTGTAATGCAGATGAACCTATTTTGCCTGAAGCAAAATGAATACATCTGTTTATTGAACTAATTGAATTCATAGTGATATGCTGTGTACTCTGAACTATATATTTTTGCTTTAAAAAAAAAAAAAAAGACCAAATCAGATGGCTATAATTAGAAAATTCTGTCATCGTTTACTCGCCCTCGTGTTCCAAACCCATAAGAAATGAATTCATCGTCGGAACACAAATAAAGATAGATTGAATCAAATCTGAGAGATTTCAGTCCCTCCATTGAAAGTCTATTTACCCAAAACTCTGATGCTTCAAAACATTCGTAAAGAGATCAAAAATTAAATCCACATGAATTGAGCAGTTCAATCCAAGTTTTCTGAAGAGGCATGATCGCTTTATATGTTGAACAGATTTAATTTAGGCTTTGTTCACATATGAACATTGATCAGCAAACATAAACAGAAGCACAACCATATTTGCTTGACACGCGAGAACAAACCTCATAGGTTTGTCACAGAAGCTCAATTAGTTCTCAAAGCCTGTTCACAGGTTCGGCACAAAAATTCAGTCCGATTTTTACCATGCAATTTGTCTGTTTAGACCAAATGCTTAAAAAAACTGCAGACTGGCTTAACAAACATGCAGATTTTTCCCCTGACAGTAGGTGGCACTTAAAGAAAAGCAGAAATGCAGCATTTACCCCAAATACTACAGTACACAAAGCAGCACAGCACGTATTTAGCTACATGTTTTCAAACAACTGTTTAGATATTTGTATTTTCGCTATAGGGTTTATCAGATAACAGCAAATACAAGAGTACGGAGACAAGAAAGCCGGGTCTGGATTTGTCCTCTGCTGTTCATTGTTGCATAAAAAAATACTCTGTTCGTAAGTTATAGTTTTATGTAACGGCAGTCGTTCTGGGCAAGGGAAAGAGGTCAAAACATGTTTCTGTAAAAAAATGAAAATGTCAATCTGAACAAACGAAATAACAGCCGATCATTCAAATTAAAGTGTTTATCGCATCGAATATTCATCTTTGTGTGAACAAGCCTTCAGGGGTCAATTCCAAACCAAACAGTTTTATGTTGGTAAATGCGGTAAATTTACTTGTTAATAGTTCATTAAACTTGAATCAAATGAAGTTGTTCGCTCACATGAAATTCCTAATCACATGGATTCCTGTTCAGGTGGCTTCATTTTGCCCACAGAATTTCGCCATATCTGCATAAATGTGACCGCAGCTGTAGGGATGTCAAAGGTTCTTCGGTGCCAAGTCAATAATAAAATAAGATGTAACTAGGGCTGGACAATAATTCAATATCAATATGTATCGCGATATAATGTAACTGTAGCAGTCTTTAATAGAGCTAGTATGTAGTACTGGCTCTCCTATCAACAACTGGTCCTGTGTGTGGCTGCTTTTGAATATTGTTTAAGCACATATTTCCAGTGAAACATCACCATTTTTGATACACTATCAAAGCCGTACAGATATTCACAACAATGGTATTTCTGCTTGTGTCGTTAGTTTTTACTGTGGTGTCCAAATCGGTATTGAGAATTGAGACATTCCACTGGTATTTCTGAAATTTTTTTGTACTGTAATCTCAATAACAGACAAACATCTTTTGTCACTGTAGCTAAATCTGTCTAACTGGGAGAGGTGCTGAGCTGTTATCATTCTGACTGTACGTGGAGTAAAGGACAGGATTTCCGTAGTTCTTCCATGTCCAGGATGTTTTCTTGGTGGATTCTCCGCAATCCACTGCCTGTTTTCCAGGGCGTAGTGTGATTTCTTCCCCTATGCGAACCCTGGTTCAGTGATGCATTTGAAGTTCCCTTACAGCTTCTCTAGACCTGCTCTTGGAAATTCATAGACAGCACGGCACCAGTCTGAGTATCAGCGCCAGCAGGCGCACTCATCACTATAGAGCTCTGGATGCCATTGTGCTTGACAGATATCAAAATCATGCAAATGTTTTATGTCACTCCAGAGGAGAACTCCGCAGAATGTGACTGCTACCAGATGTAAGCTCAACCAGTGACGAGTCTGTTTAACTGATTAATTGCCTCCCTTGTTTTCCTGCTCGATAAAGGAATCCTACACACTTTAAGACGGCCAAAATGCATGCCAGCGTGGGCATAAACAAAACTCCCAGTCAGGCTGAAATGCAGTGAGATCTTAAAATGCGAGCTTTTCTGTGTATATTAAATGAATGTGTTTACATTTGATGCCATCTTTCATTGTAGTATGTACTCAGAAGGACATAAGCGAAAGCATATACAAGCACATCACGTGAAATGGACATCAGGAGTCAGAAACTTACAGGTGCATCTCAATAAATTAGAATGTCGTGGAAAAGTTCATTTATTTCAGTAATTCAACTCAAATTGTGAAACTCGTGTATTAAATAAATTCAATTGTCAAGAGGAAAATGAGAAACAAGAGACCAAAAACTGCAGCTTCCATACCACCTCAGCAGTGCCACAAACTGATCACCTCCATGCCACGCCGAATTGACACAATTTGAGTTGAATTACTAAAATAAATGAACTTTTCCATGACATTCTAATTTATTGAGATGCACCTGTACTGAAGTTGGCATTTCCCAGCCACAGAAAATGCATTAATGTTGCCAAAAAATAGAATCAAATGGAGTTAATATTATCAGCGTAGATTAGTAATAGTGTTATTTCTTCAGTTTCAATCAAGTTAGGTATTTAGTCTTGTTGAAAATAATTACTGGCTTATCAGTATTGCCTATTGTACAGTGTTGTTTTTTGTATAATTAGGTGTTTTATATTATCTGAGGTCAGCCCTTTCCTGAGGCCGTGGGAATGATGAAGTCTTGTGCTCCGTCTTTCGGCTGTCTTGGCGCTTGGTTGAGTCTGTGTGATGCAGTTCTGATCAAGTGACGCAAGTGATACAGACACTGTGAGGAGTGCATATGGTTTGTGTACAGCCTTCACACTCTTCCAGGTGGTGGAAAGCACTTTATAATGCAAAAAGTAACATGCTACTTTGCATAAGTAATGATTTTACTTTATTGGTTGCATCAAGCAATACAGTAATGCAGTCCCTAAATCTGCAAATGAATAAGTAGAACTTACCTGTTCCATCAAACTCATGCTCATCATTCTTATATGAATGTCTTCTGCCAAGTCTGGGCTATTGTAGCCGTAAACATAGACTGTGACTTAAATGATATAGGCCTGAGTTTACACTGTTAAAGCATGAATAACATACCATAATTGTTAAGACTGGCTCACACTGCAACCAAAAACACTAAAAACGTGTGCCTTTGTGTGTTGTTGATTGTGGATGAAGCCCTGCTTGGTGCACTGTAAGTAACAAGAAGCTTTATACATATTGATTGTTTTAACAGTCAATTTTGGGAATGCAGTTAATGTATTCATTCACTAAAATAACTTAATCATTAATTATATAAGCAAATGCATATGACAGAAAAATGATCCATGGCAGAAATCCAGTTGCTTAATGATTATTTTTAGTGCACCTTTTAGTCCTTTAGTCTTAACTGGATTGTGTGACTGAGCCCCACAGGCCCATACATAAAGACAGTCACTTGCTTCATTCCTGAATGAATCAGCCGTTCGAACAAATCAATTTAATGAATGATTCAGTGATAAAATCCGTGATTTTCATTTTTAGCGTATAATTTCAGTTATTTAAATCATTTAATATTTCTGTATTCAAAATTGTATATTTAAAACATTAATCTCCACAT
>NW_015654520.1:509193-514741 GCF_001515625.1 Sinocyclocheilus rhinocerous
ATCCTACAAGCGCTCCTAATTACAAGAAAAAAATGCTTTTAAACTGTGTGTGTGTGTGTGACGGGTATGGCTGTGGAATGGGGTTTGGCTGAGAAAAAATTATCAGTCAAAATAATTTTTTTTTTTTGCTTTAAAAATGGCGCTATTAATTATTTAAAATATGGCGCTATTTCAAAAATTGTCCTATATGTTCTGTCAAAGACAGAACGAAACTGCAGTAATGATTGGGGGTGGAGATGGGGTAGCTGAAAAAAACTTAGCGTGTGTGTAAAAAACTTAGCCTAGACAACCCTCTACATTGCGAGTAAATCACTCGCAAATGCGACTAAATCTTACTCTGGGCGACTAAATAATGTCTAACATTAGCCATTGGCTAATAAATTCTTAGATTTTACACGCCAGTATGTGTGTGAGAGGCGTTCAACACAGATTTTCACTCGATAAACACGCTGACTGAGCGCTTGAGAGTTTCACTCTCCGTCAAGCGATCTGTACTATTTGGATGCACTCAATGGATCATGTCATGTACTCAATGGATGCACAGTATGTAGCACATGTCCCCATTTAGATAGCTAAGTAAACGTGTGTGTGTGTGTGTGTGTAAAATAGTATATCAGTCTGGCGAGTAAACAAAAAAATGTACTAGCCAATGTCGATTATATTGCCAAGGTGTGCATAGAGGGTTGCTAGAGCCTTGGGGACAGTTTTCTTAAGCCCGCTCCCGCTGAACTTCTGACCATTACCGTCCACTCCCGCTACGTGTGTGTCGCGCTCCCGCAAACATTCTAATATTGTATATTATTTTCGCACATCAGGGAGCCGCCATCAATATGCGGGGTATTGAAATCGCATTTGAATGAGCGCTCGCTGTTCACTTTCACTTTCGATTTAGCGATCATGCGCACTCTGTGTAAACAGATAAGTTGAGAGTGACTCTTGAAGGACCAGCACCACATCCTCTTGTACAACTGTTTGAAGAATTGATCTTCCAGAATCTGGCAGTAAGTTTTAGGAGCTCATTTTTGTCAGTCTCTGCAAGACAGACTTCTCAGGATAGGAGTGGACTAAAAATGAACTCCCAAAACTTACTGAGCTAAGGAGAAAATGTAGAACTTGAAAAATTGGAAAAACAGCTTAGTTAAAAGCAAATAGAAAGTCCTATTTTTTTAATCTCTTTTCTTTATATATTTTTTTTGCAGATTTGCACATGTACAAGGTTTAAAATGCTCATGAAATATTTTTCAAAAAATACTGATGTTTTGAGCAGCTGCATGTTTGAGCTGCATTCCTAGGTCAAAGACGAAAAAGTGGGATTTACAATAAAAAGTAATTTGCAAAATTATTTTGACTTGAGTTTATTTATTAATGAGTAGCGTATCTTTTGAGTTAATGTGCAAATGTTTAATGTTAACAGGTTTTACCATGTTATTACAACATTTAACCACTTTTTATTAATTTAAAAATTGAGATTCTTTCAAATTTAAATATTGTACAAGAACTACAGCACAAATCAGTTTGATGCATATTTTATCAATATTTTAGAAATTGAATTTTATCACCAGTACTGACTTCAATGGATTTCATTAAATTCCTTTGAACACAACTGCTCAAAACGGTCTAAATTTATGAAACCTACACATTCAAAACATTATTACTCTGAAAATTTTTATGTAAATGTTAAGTGTAAGTGAACTGTTAAGTAAATGTAAGGTCTTTCATGACACTACATATGCTGGGGTGTGAATTTGATAGGTGCTTGATATAAAATAAATGGTGCTTTAAAAAGTCCTTGAATCTGGTGTTCATGAAAGAGTGGGAACCATGCTGGCCGAGACAACAATGTGCATTCAGCACATTTCAGCTGTTCAGCCAGTGAAATGTATTTTAAATCAATGTAAATGTCAGTCTTGAAATGCTTTTTTCTTGCCTGAACGTGTGCTTGAGTACAGCGGCACAGGCAAAGCCTCAAGGGACTATGTGTCTGACAGGTGCAGAAAACAAGCTCTGAACTTTATACTCAACGGCTGTGTTGTCTCTGGTGTGCCAGGTTATAGTTAAGTCCATAGCTAAACACCCAGGCCTTAATTAAGGGTCTTTTTTTTTTTCCCCATTCCTGATAAAGAGCAGATCCTGCAAAACACCCTTCAGGTTTTTGTGGGTTGATTGTGACTCACACGTCATTGATGTTGTTGTTGTATTTGATTCCAGGAGCTCTAACTGTGGGGCTGGTGCGCCAATGTCAGACCATTCACGGAAGAGATCGAACCTGCATCCCCCCGCGACTCCCCCCGGAGTGGGTCACCACGCTCTTCTTTATCATCATGGGCATCATCTCCCTCACGGTCACCTGCGGCCTGCTGGTGGCCTCGCACTGGCGTCGAGAAGCCACGAAGTACGCAAGGTGGATCGCCTTCACAGGAAGTGAGTGACGCATCTCATGTTTGAATCCCCCCCTGCTGTTTTCCCTCTTGCCTTTTTTGACCCGCCCACCAGAGATGTAAAGGTGAAGCGTGTCGTTTCATCGCACCAGTGATGTCGCTCAGAGTTGTGAGAATTTGTTCAACACTTCTCAAAATGGGTGCAGAACCTACACTCCTTTTTAAGCCCTATACACAGAGCATGATGAAACAAGTCTGTGCATGTGCCATGCAAAACGATAAATATGGCTGTTGACAGTAAATATTTCTACATCTGTTGTACTAAGTATACTGAGGATTAAAGGGGACTGTACTAAAGCATTAAAAATACCATAATATGTTTGCAGATATTTAGGAAACTTGCTAAGTTCACATACTTGTTTCTCTGAAAAACAATGCTACCGACCGTTATTCTACTTTGGAATGTGTGTTCTGTGTCAGAAAGTCTGTTTTTGTTTTGATCTGTCTGATTCCGCACACTGCTAGTTTACACAGTAATATTTCGACACCCCGAGTTGCCAGTTGGCGGAAAACAGCGTATGGCAGCCATGGAAGTGAGCAAATGAACTGAGCCAGAAATCACAGATTCTTCCCGACCTGAAAAGCCTCGGCATCCATCTCTATGACCACAAGCATATTACAATGCGGATTAATCTCATCATCTTACAGATTGCAGCTCGTCACCTCCCATTGTCAATTGCGCTCATTCCTGTTGTGTGTCATCAATCTGGCAACCTGCGTGAGCATCGACTCTTGAGGAGGATGAGGGGGCGGGAGAAACGACACTCCAATGGTTCCGGATATGTGACCCAAAAGTTTTTTTTTTTTTGCAGAAACCTATGACCCATAAGGGCAGATTTTTCTAAAAATAATGACACCACAATAGTAGACCAACATAAAATGTAACTACTTCAAAAAATAGCACAGGAGTCTCTACAACTGGTTCTACAGGAAACAGTGAATCAACAGCTAAAAATGTGCATAGACTTAAAAAGAAGACCGATTATTTCACAGACATAACTGTTTCTCAGCTGGAGCTACACATGCGCTTGACAAAATATTGGTTTTACCCCATCAAATGAGGTGTGGGTTCCCAGCTGTGGGGAATATGCAACACCGACCAATTTAAAGTCCTGCGCACAAGCAGTCAGTGAGATAGATGATCTGTGTGGTTTGGGCTTGAATGGCGCTGCTGAGGTGTTGTGTGTCTGTCCAGCATGTGTGTAGCATCTGCTGTGTTCGCTCACTGGAGACACTATTAACTTTCTTCTCTACTCCTCAAGCTAGTTTACACATCCTTTGTGTATTCTCTAAAGAAACCCTTCAGTTTAAACTTCCTCTCAGGATCGAGGGTAAATGAGAAGCAGCAATAGTTAGCTGTGCTGCAAATTCATCATCTTAATGTAATGTCACCTCTAGCGTCGACTGAAGTGTCGGAGTTGTTTTAAAGTCAATGCACTAGAGTGTTGGCACTGCAGGGTGTTGCTATACATTTGCTAAGATTTTCAAAAAAATTTTTAGCGCATTGCTGTGTGATGGTTGTTGAGTAGTCAACTGTCTAGTTGCTTATTGTTCAGTTGATCCCATCTCGAGTCTCTGTGAGATTCTAGATATGGCTCAGGTTGCTCCTTCAAAGTCTATAAAATTTTGATCACCATTTAATCGCATGCAAGATGTAAAAAAAAGAAGAAAAAAAAACATTGGCGGGAGAAAACAGACACAAAGTTAGAAAAGTAACAGCATACCTCTCCTGAACAAGCCGTAGGATTGAGGTTTTGTGTAGACTTGTGAGTGTATCAAATAAAAGCAATTTTTAATAAATAGCTCCTGATTATGGCTGTCGTCTCTGTTTTGCAATCAAAAGCCCAGAATCTATAATCGGCACTGTAGTGTGTCACAATAGCCAAGTACAGTGCGATTATGAAAGAGTCTTTTTCCGTTGTCTAATGGGGGGCATTGGCAGCACTCGCAGATAGATGCTGCTGAATGGAGAAGTCATTTCGCCAAGCATTGCATACGTAGTGGCATGGTTGCCATGGCAACAGAAAAGAAATAATCCCAATTGTCCAGGTTCCGCTTAATGTGTCTGAACCTCGGTGACTCAGTTGTCTTTTTCTATCGCCGTGTGTGGGTGGTAGTTACGCCGTTTAAAAGAGCAACAGCTCCTTAACTAGAACACCTCCGCTGGCTGGGATCACAACCTCGACCATCGGGGTTACATATGAAGACCAACAGGAATAAAAATAAACGACCACAAAATGGCGCAAGTTTGCTATGCCACAAATCAAAAAATGTTTTAATGCTGCTAGTGGTTGAAAAATATCCAGATGGGTGGATTTTTTTTTTTCACAATGTAGCGAAAATATGTTTAAAATGTGATAAAATGACAGAAATATCAATATTTTAAAGCGAGACAAATCAAATAATATCACACATCATTGGTTCCCATCAAAAATGCCGCTTAATGAATGATAGTAAGGAACTAATTGTTGGCCATTTAAATGGGATTTGAGGACAAGGTAATATTGAGCCCATTTAAAGCCCATTGCATGAGCGTTTTTCTCCAGGTGGGGTTAACACAGGTGTCTGGGCTGAAGCTGCCACTGGCCTGAAGCCACCCGGACCTGAAAGAGCAGCTTTGTGTGAGTAACACAAGCCCCCTGTGTCCCCTCACACCACGCCCAGCTTGCCCAGGTTACGCTCACGGCTCCACGTCTGCTGTCATGTCCGCAGCTGTGGCTCTGGCTCGCGTCGGCTTCAGCATATGGTGCGTCAGCGGAGACAGACGTAAATATTAGCTGCTGTCTTCTCAGACTTGTGGCTTAGCCAGAATGCACTGCTGGACAACACTGGCATTTAAATAAAAAGAAAGTAAAACAGAGGCGGGCTTCATGACTTAGGGAAAATATAGCCTGCTCTGAGGTTACTGATGTAGCATTAGCTCACTTGGAGTTTTTTTGCTGGTATAATGTTGAAATAAGATTATTAGTAGTTCTGTTGTGAGAGAATATATATATATATATATATATATATATATATGTGGAGTATTTCTGGAGAAACTTTTTCAAAAGGAAAACACACACACACACGTCTCTTTGCTGAGCCGCGGCGGTCTCGGTGAATCAGCAGCA
>NW_015654520.1:514997-515637 GCF_001515625.1 Sinocyclocheilus rhinocerous
AAACGTTTATTAATGAGCTGCAGTTTTATTACATCACGCGCTGGCACAGATGCAGTATATTAACGCCACGGGTCATCAATAAGGTGCAGATTGGTCCTCAATTTGTGTTTCCAACACACTTTTTCACAGCGCGCATCATGCGCTCAAACTCATCAAAAGTCAACAAATTCCACAAGCAACAATGACTTATCCAAGTGACTGTTGCAGAACGCACGCGAGAGAGGCAGCGCAGATCGCGCGTCTCATAAGTGAGTGGGAATTTACCGAACGTGGCACTTGCGGGAGTTAACACTACGCAATACGTGGTACTTGTGGGAGTTAACACTACGCAATACCCGCAACCTCACACCAAATTTCAGGCCGTGTAGATAGGCAAGCATAGCCTATATACAAATCATTTAGTAGGGATGGGCGATATCTTATCGTTTGCGATATACCGGTAAAAATTCTCCCCACGATAAGAATTAGTCTTCCTGCGATAATAACGATAAAGTCTAGTTGTTGACATTTCTGTGTGCGACAGTGCGGAGCGACATCACGGAAAGCGGACCTGAAATTGAGGAGGAGTAGCCTATATCGCTAAATGAGGAGCTCGAGCTGTAACTGGTTTGGTTAGGGCTGTACAGTGCACAAAAAAATC
>NW_015654520.1:515727-527581 GCF_001515625.1 Sinocyclocheilus rhinocerous
AGCCTGATTTCGTGAGCTGTATGTGAGGCGGCCTTTTACACCAGGTTCACACATACTCTGCTTGCAGTGCGTATGCAGTCCATGTGCGGTACGTAAGCAGTGCAGCAGCAGCACGGACTGCTTTCACACAGGAATCTGCTTCTGATCCGTGGCTGTTTACCACAAACACAACATTTGTCCATTATTTTGATTTCAAATCCAAACGTTGTTTCTGAAAATGCTTTTTCAGCATTGTGCAATCCAAGTTCATATTTACCGCAAACAATGCGCTGTCACTTTAATTCAGCACGTGCAGCGCTGCAATAGACTCGGTGCGGAAACGATCTCTGCTCTGCTGCAGACGCACCGCTACTGGAACGCACTGCCGGACCGCAACCGTGTGCAGTGTGAACGCTTTATAAACCAGGTTTATATCTGAGAGCGCGCGTCCGGCTTTGTGCGAGAGCAAAGGAAATCCACGTGCGATCGGGGAGATTCGCGCTCTCGCATTATATTAATCTACCTTCGCGCTACAACAATGCACTCTCGACATTTGTCATTAAAATATCGCCAAATGAAATCCGTTAACATGAGCGCGGAAAAAATATGCACTGCAAACGGAGTATGTGTGAACCTGGCGTTATGTGTGTGCGTTGCGAGTGTGCATACCATGAGCGCACAGTCTCCAGGAGAGCGCGTGAGTGCTGAATGGTTAAACACAAGAATTAAAAAGAAATACAACTTTAATGACGATGCGACACTGCCCCGGTTGTGCTAAATTGATAATTCCTGTGTCAACTGTGCAGCGTGCAGCTCGCTTATAGTGCAGACACAATGTGATCTGAAGCAATTTGCGCATTTTGAGAGAGAAAGAGAGAGCGCGCACGGTGATTAGATTCACTCACGCTGTTTGTGAAATTACGTCTCACGTAAGGTTTTCAAATTACTTTAATTCAAGTGATTTAATGCAGAAATATGAATTGTACCTCACCTTCAGCATTATAATTGTTGTACCCGCGCCGGACAGAGACTGAGACTGTGCCGCTGCATGTCGTGCCAAACCTCTGACGGCAGACACGTCATCAGCTTGAGATCGTTTTATTTGCTATCTTTGTTTGCTATTTATAATTGCAGACCAAAGGACCATGTTGACAACAGCAAACCCCTGGAACATCTATTCTGAATCATCAAGCCTTCAAACCTCAAGCCCGTTACGTTTTAAACAGACCTTCACCCGACCAGAGTGATAATACTCAGCACGGGTTCATGTTAGCCTGGCAGAAAGGCTTTTAGCGAGATAAAAACAGACACTGCTAATAGATGCCTGAGTGCAGTCTCTGCTCAATCTTGGTGCCCATTAGCAAGATAATAGCATCTTTCAGCAGAATGCAGCTCTGCAATTAAACACGACGGCCTTGAGAGAAGTGCACTGATCTGACTGAGGCTCTGCGCGTCAGCATTAAGCTTCTGCCTTTGCACATTTATTGCATAAACCATTTTCGTCCGTCTCGGCTCTTAGATGCACACAAAGGAGAGGGTTAAGGAGATGAATGGCGACTAGGCTGCTGGACGAAAGGTCATGCCCTCAGCGCAGAGTAAAAAGGCACTTCCTGCTGTGGTAAATGCCAGTCTGCTGCTCTGGTCATGCTGTTAAAAAAAGAAGCATATGTTCCATGAAAAAAGGTGTTTTTTTTAGCACAACAACAAAAATATATTTGAATGGATAGAGGAAATAGAAACGGGCTTCGGCCCTGACACCAGAACCAATTATGTTGCTAGCAGACCTATTTCTGGATTGACGGGTACAGAAATGCATTTGAAAACCTACAATTTGGCTCTTTGCTTAATGATTCTTCACAGCTATACTGTATATAGTCTAGTATACAATGAACTCATAGACATCAATGATTCTTGGAAGGGATAGAAACAGAACTTAGCAGTTTCTTAAATATCTGCAAATATATCTGTTGTGAGGTTCGAACTGAAGCTTGTAAAATCCCAATTTTAAGCCAAAATATGTGGGAGGACAAGTAAAATTTTCAACAAAGTCCACAGGGAAAAAAAATCTAGTCAGGCGTAACACCATGTACTGATTGATGCTACAAGCCTCCAGCAGCAAGCAGTTTGTCTCTCCACACTGAACGTAAAAAAATCGGAACGTGAAAATCTGAACTGAACTATGACTCCAAAAGTGTCAACATGAATGATATACCCCAGCCAAACATTTTACCATATGCTTCCTCGACCCCTAATTCACATACTTGTTTCTCAGAAAAACAATGCTACAGCCTGTTATTCTACTTTGGAATGTGTGTTCCGTGTCGGAATGTCTGTGTTTTGGTCAGTGTGATTCCGCACACCAGAATTTACCCAATAGTATTTCAACACTGTGGGTTGCCAGTTGGTGGAAAACACAGCATATTGCAGCTATGGAAGCCAAAAAATTAACTGAGTCAGCGATCCCAAACCTCCTCCTGCCCAAACTAACTCAGCTCTCCGTGCACACCTCCGTCTGTCAGTGGATCACCAGCTTCCTGACAGACAGACAGCAGCTAGTGAGGCTGGGAAAATACACATCCAGCACCCGTAAGATCAGCACTGGAGCGCCTCATGGTTGTGTCCTCTCCCCACTGCTCTTCTCCTTCTACACCAAGGACTGCACATCTAAAGTCCCCTCTGTCAAGCTCCTGAAGTTTGCAGTGGAGATGATCGTGGACTTCAGGAGAAACTCTCCTGAACTCCCCCCACTCACCATCATAGACAGCACTGTAACGGCAGTGGAGTCATTCAAGTTCCTGGGCACCACTATCTCTCAGGACCTAAAGTGGGATACTCACATTGACTCCATTGTGAAAAAGTCCCAGCAGAGGTTGTACTTCCTTCGCCAGCTGAGGAAATTCAACCTGCCACAGGAGCTGCTGAAACAATTCTACTCTGCCATCATTGAATCCGTCCTCTGCACTTCTATAACTGTCAGGTTCAGCTCAGCTACCAAATCTGACCTCAGAAGACTACAGAGGGTAGTCCGGACTGCTGACAATCCGTCTCATGAACACTTAACAATAACTGTGGAACACACACTAGTTATACACTCATACACTTATTTATCTAACACTCATACTTAGTCTACATTTCAATTTTGCACTAATATATCTGTACGTACAAAACTATCTATTGTAATATACCTGTAAATACAATTGTCAATTTGTATTTTGTATTCCTTATTTACTTGTTCTATATATATTTTTTTTTATCTGTGTTTTTGTTCCGTCACTGTCATTCTGTTGCACTGTGGAAGCTTCTGTCACGAAAAAAAATGTGAAATATGTATGTGTAAACATACCTGGCAATAAAGCTCATTCTGATTCTGATTCTGATCACAGATTCTACCCAACCTAAAAAGCCTTGGCATCCATATAAAAAGCTCTATGACCAGAAGCATATTAAAACGTGGATAAATCAACTCATCAACTTGCAGTGTATGGATTGTCAGCTTCCATTTTCAATTGCGCTCGTTCCTGTTGCATGTCCTCAATCTGGCAACCCGCTTGAGCATCCAGTCTGATGATGAAGGGGCAGGAGAAACCACTCTCTCCAATATTTTGAGCTTGACTGCAGGACCCATTTCAACCGCTAGCTATCAATATTGCATACTGCACCTTTAAATGGGCTTCTGTTATTCAACTATTAAAGTAATCAACCATCTTTCAGAAATACCAGTGATGATGACAGTATGGTCACCAACACAGGAAGTGATTTGATATCTTGGACTGGGTGATTTCACTGTATTCTTAATAACATTCAGAATTTATGAATTTGCTCCAAAAGTTCTTGATAATACATATTTTTGATGAATGACGTAATTAAATAATAAATTTGTTAATTGAAGTTGTCAGTTTGAACTGATTCATGTAAATATATACATGAATATAATTTTTGCTACTGAATTTTAAATTGAATACTAACATCTTTCATAATGTTCTTATACTTGCAAATTCATGAAACAAGGGTGGAACATTGAAGGATTGAGTCTTTAGGAAACTTAATATAAAACATGCTAAAATCATTAATATTCACTCCCCATCACCTCTAATTTTATACTGGTACTAAAATCATGATGAATAATCCATATGTTGGCCAGACCTAACTGTATCTTGGTACTGCTTTGGTGAATTAAAATTACATAGAGCTTATGAACACGCCCTAAGGATTTTGGGGCCCCCTGTTGGTCAAAAATTGTAAATATTGGTAGAATAATTACCATGCTTAAATGAATGATTCTGCCACTCTGCCTGTTAGCTTAACTCTGTAATTTTGTTGTTGATCATCCAACCTTGTTTTTTCCCTCATTATTGTGTGTGTGTGTGTAAATTCCTGTATCATCTATATAGTAACGCTTTCTTTCTGTCTTTTTTTACAGTGATCTTGTTTTGTATGGCCGCCCTCATATTCCCAATAGGATTCTACATCAATGAAGTAGGGGGACAACCGTACAAATTACCCAACAACACAGTGGTGGGCTCCTCTTATGTACTGTTCGTGCTCTCCATCTTCTTCACAATAGTGGGGCTCCTGTTTGCGGGAAAAGTCTGTCTTCCTGGCTGAGGGGACGTTCCCAGCAGGGACAGCCGGGGTGTTCAAAGTGAGACGGAAGGAAACGGCACTCATCGAGAAGGGCCAACGACAGGGGGTGGTGGTATATGGTAATAACTCATTAAACTGCGAAAGTAAACAGACGCTTACTGCACACACTACATACGAGTGCTCCCCTCCGCCCAACCCGAGCTTCGTTAAACCCGTGCTGTCTTTATGTTGCACCTTTGAGTTTCAACCCAAAGGATCAGGGCTTTGGAGTACACGCAGGCCCGTCCGGAAAGGACAGAGCGCATCCACAGCGACTGCTTCCAGTACTACTTTACTTTGGAATATAGTTCTGTATCTTCTGTTCATTTAAGTTTGCAGAGTTTCACACAATTGCGCCCCCTGCCTTTGTGGAGAGGAAAGACAAGAAACTGGTGGAGAATGCGGGCAGTGACACGATGGACCGGGCGCTCGGTCCATCCAGAGGGACCACAACGGGACTCCCACATTCTCTCTAGCAGCCCTAGAGCTGGGCGGGACACTGCACTGATAAAAAAGAGGGAAAGGAAAAAGGGAACAGTATTAAGAACAATTTTGCTCGCACGCTACATGAGGCGAACACTCCAGGACTGCCGGTCAGGACCCTGCAAGGCTGTGCCTCGCTGTTAAACCTGTTACACGCTCAGATATTGACGGACGCGTCTCTGAATCTGACACCATACCAAAATAAACTCCCGCCTGAGCTTACTTGAGTGTGAGGCGAGTTTAGTTCAATCACAGGCGGATGTATTTGTGCATTGACTTTACACCTGCTCATCTCTTCTTGTTTTGATCTCTGGGTTTGCAGAGCCCTTCATTTGTTTGGTTTGATTTGCTAATGTGCCATAAACCTGTTTTGTTGTATGAATGCTAAGGGCATGAGTTGGGTTTTAGGGAGCACTGCGTGGTATAGCCATTTCAGTAGGTGAAGCACTACAGATGTACAAAAATGAACTCCTTACCTCATTATTTTGCGATTCAGAATTATATTTCCCCCACCATGACAAAATATGTGCCCTGTAAGTTATTGATCACAGACATTTCGTTCAAATGCTACGATCATGGCAAATTATTTATCTGTCACTGAATAAAAGGCGCTCAAGAATGCGTGCGTGTTACATTCGCTCGGTTTTTAAAACGTTCCCCTTTTTGGAATGCAAATGTACTCCGTTGAGAGTGTCTTTACAGTGGAACAAAACCATAAGTGTTTGTTTATGATGGATGTGTGATATGAAGGTTACATTTTGCCCACAAGCTGTTGTTTTTTCATAAATCTTCTCTTAGTGCGTGTTGTATTATTTGAATGTGCTCTTTTGTTTAATCCACTTAAGAAAGGTCATGCTCACAGTCGCCTTTACATTCTTTACTAAATTAGTTTCATTAATGCTTTAAAAGACTGCATTTTCCTAGGAAACATTCATGTTCATTATAGGGATGGCAAACAGATAAAGTATATTTATTCAAATTTTAGGTGATTCTCGTAAATATATGGGGTAAAAACATACACTCTTGGATCGAAGAATTGATAAAAAAATGTTTATAAGAAATTCCCTCCTGCATTCAGGCAAGATGTGTACAATTGCTTTTGGCAAAAGATGTCACTCCGTATCGCACTGGGACCTAAATTAATGTGAACTGTGAGAACGACGGTGGACCGCAGTGGACAACTTGCGTGCTAAAGACTGCTTCTGCTTTGGATATTTTGGGAAACCCATCATAAAATGGAAAAAACCTGCATAATGAAAAGCTATTATTTATGGTTTTAAAAGGGAAGGAAACTAATGTATGAGTAACAGTATTATCTATCAAAGGATGTTAGCAGTCCTTGTGCAAGTTACTGTTAACAGATCCGTATTACTGGCAAGACAACGGTTTTCTCTGCTACTCTTTGTTTCAGTATCTCACTGTACACAATAAAAGGCATTAAAGAAGGCGAACTGTTTGAGTTCAACTGAGCTTTACTTCTTTAGGAATCCGGCTGTAGCGATTGCTCTACTTTCTATCCCGATGGTAAAAATTCACCAAACCTTGCATGCATGAAGAATCTGTGGCTAATTGCATTTTGAGTAATTTTTGGAAGCATGAGATGTATGGTTGCCTAGCAACTACTAGTTAAATTTGCAATATTCAAAACATCACCCGGTTTGAGCTAGAGAAAAATTCTCTCACCAGACTGCTTCTGCTCATGGACTCTTTTTGTCAGTATTTGACATTGAAGTAAAACTAAAAATCCTGAGATTGCTGGTGTCATTTTTGGAAGTGTACTTTTACAAGTTTGCAAAACTGAAATGGATTTGGTAAATTAAAGGGTTAGACTGTCAATGCAATTCAGTGAAATGTAACGTTAAAGGGTTCTTTAGCTTTTGCACATTCGCATTTCCTCACATTGCGTTGGCTGACAGGTCCTGGAGGAGGGTTTTGGAAAGAGGCCGTGTGCTTGAAGAAATAGAGTGATCTAATTTAACTCAAGCAGAAGTTGCTGAAATCATTTACAGTACCTTTAAATATGGGGCATCCCTCATACTAGCACTTCCTTATGAACAATGTTTCACGATGATTAATTAAGACTTTTTTCAGTGTTGTTGAATGAGGTCTCTTAATGTTCGCCAAGGCTGCATTGCTTTGATTGATAGATAGATAGATAGATAGATAGATAGATAGATAGGAATCATCAGATAGATAGATAGATTGAAATCATCAGACATAGATAGATAGATAGATAGAAATCATCAGATAGATAGATAGATAGATAGATAGAAATCATCAGATAGATAGATAGATAGATAGGAATCATCAGATAGATAGATAGAAATAATCAGATAGATAGATAGATAGAAATCATCAGATCGATAGAAATAATCAGATAGATAGATAGATAGATAGAAATCAGACATAGATAGATAGATAGAAATCATTAGATAGATAGATAGAAATAATCAGATAGATAGATAGATAGAAATCAGACATAGATAGATAGATAGATAGAAATCATTAGATAGATAGATAGAAATCAGACAGATAGATAGATAGATAGAAATCATTAGATAGATAGATAGATAGATTGAAATCATCAGATAGATAGATAGATAGAAATCGCATGATTCTTTTATTTTATTCACAGCCTTGTTTAACAGTAAGGAATTATGCATATAGTTAAATAGATAATAAAATTGTTTTTGCAACAACAACAAAAAAGATTAGAAAAAATTGTTTATAAAAAAAAGTGTTTATATCTTCTTCCTTGCAACACATATTCAAGGTTTTTCATCAAATGTGTAGCACACCTGTTCGCAACATGCTGCAGGAAGCGCTAAAGTTCAAAGCTCAGCTTTTATTCATATCCATAAGTCTGAGCAATAATTGCACTGATACTTAAGTTACGCCGATCATGAAAATGTCTTCATACAATGTCAACAAGAGCTCGTGAGCTCCACGACAGCGCTGCACTCGTCGGTTGCTATGGAGACGCCTAACACAGCGCAGCTGTCAGTCACTGCTGAGTTTGAACCATTATATTATATAATATAATAGATTATATAGATCAGTGTTTGAACCCCACAAGGACATTCAGTGATTTCTGCGCCGCTCGGAGTCTGTGCAGGTAAACATTCATAACCTTGCAATACCTCACCATGGTAACCGCTCTGTTTCCTGCAAAATAGCATAGTTAGCTCGTTTCTACTGTAACCATAGAATCTCCGTTCAGAATCGTTTCTTTTTCATTCTTTCGTTAAATTAAAACATCGTTAAAATACATGAGCTGAAGACTACATCATAATTTACTAATAATAACAACAATAATTGCATAGTGCTTACAGCCAATACTAAAAGCGCTTTAGCAAACATAAACATAGCAGCAAACAATATAAAGGTAAGATTTAAGTGTTTTTGAAGGAAGTCTCTTATGTTCACCAAGGCTGCATTTATTTGTTCAAAAATACAGTGAAAACCGCAATATTTTGAAATATTACTACAATTTAAAATAACAGTTTTCTGAGTATATTTGAAAATGTAATCGATTACTGTGATGAATTTTTAGCAGCTCCAGCGTCACGTGATCCTTCAGAAGTCATTCTGATTTGCTGCTCAAGAAACATTTCTTATCATTAGTTGTGGTGCTTAGTATTTTTGTGAAAACCGTGATTCTTGGATGAATAGGAAGTTCATAATAACAGCATTTACTTGATGTTGAAATCTTTTGTAACATTACTTGTCTTCATTGTCATGCCTCCTTGCTTTATTCATTTAATATTAATTACTAGGCTATATAAACGTTTGAATGGTAATGTAGGCTACATAGAGACACATTGTAACAAACAATGTAAGAAGAGCACTCTCAATAGTCCGGGGATTGTTGTATGTACTAAGATACATTCATATGATGGTTTCAGGCGAATGAAAACTTTTTTCAGAATGACAAAGACTCTTATAGCAATTATAACTGGATTAACCTGACTACGTTACAGTAACAAACGTCACTTTTATGGGTCAAGTCAGGCAGAAACCTTCAGGTAACAACTGTACTTTTCTATGATAGTGTAGACGAGTGTTTGCAGTATGAAGAGATCAATCCTCCCAAGATTTAAGCATTGCTCATCACAGTACACTGTTATCTCATAGCGCTCGCAGAGAACCTGCAGCACCTGGGAGATCCTGCCAAGAAAAGAGCATCTCCGTATGGAGCAGAAGACAGGGCCTGTCAAGTGGTGAGATTATACAGGTTTCAGCCTTTTGTTTCTGTATTCATCTGTGCTAGATTATAAAGAGCCATTTCTTTTCCTTCATTTTTTCCCTTACATATCTTATTTGAATGGTCTGGAGGCTAGAGAACAGTCCCTGTGAGTCTGGCTTTGTGAGTGATCAGTCCTCCATGGAAATCCCACCGGTCTTCAGAGAAAATGTAATGGCGACTTCACTGCCACCTGTTCACCTAAATTTATTAATGCAGTTTAATAATACTAATAATAATACATTTTAAATGAATAGTTCGTGCCTAAATGAGAATTTGCTCAAATGTACTCTTGAGTTTTTGCTTGCTTCATCAGAACAGATTTGGAGAAATGTTGCATTGCTCTGCAGTGAATGGGTGCCGTCAGAATGAGAGTCCAAACAGCTGATAAAAACATCACAATAATCCACAACTATCAATTATCATCTTGTGAAGTGAAAAGTGTGTTTGTCAGAAACAAATTCCTCATTTAGACATTTTAACCTTTAACCATTGCTTCCTGTTAAAATACAATTATTTTTGCTTTGTCCAATGACAAAGTCGTCTCGTCTGAACCAGGAGAGAAATATGCACAGATCAAGCACTGTTTACAAGTGAAAACAATGGATTTTGATGTGAGAGGACAACAGGGGATGGACTTTTTCACTGGAGGAAGTGTTATTACGGATTATGGACTCACATTTTGCCGAGAAGCGGTGGTTTAATGTTCAAATACCTTAATTTTTTCTTACAAACATGCATCACTTCACAAGAAATACTTGTGGATTATTGTGATGTTTTTATCAGCTGTTTGGACTCTCATTCTGACGGCACCCATTCACTGCAGTTTCACAATGCTACATTTCTGATGAAGAAATAAACGTATCTACATATTGAATGGCCTTTGAGTTCCATTGCTGTGTGAAATCCTCAATCCTGGTTTTGTTGTGAGAGCACACTGCCGTATTATTGACCCGTGAATCATCATTAATACTGAGCTCATGCAGAAGCGGATGGATCACACTGATGCGTATGAGAGCTCAGAGCACTGGCTGGAGTCGAGCGGTCTGGAGAGCTGTGGACTGTCTCTCTCTCACCTCCTGTCACTCTGCACCACTGCTCCTGTGTAAGTTTACACAACAGTAGACTCATTGCACCCTGTGCTGTTTGACTTCCACCCTGTCTACACCGAGAGCAATGTGAATTCTCAATCTAGAATGCTCCCATTATAACTAACAAAGCTGTCAAAAAGTGTATGAAATGATTGCAGATTTGTTTGGCACAGGTTATGTCATCAACAACAAACTCCCCACACGATATCTGTTCAAAATGTTGTTTCAAAGCACGTGAATTAGTTTGGGTCTTAGAAACCAGGTGGTAGAATTATAATTACCTGCTGTTCTCAAAAAAACAGGTAACGAGAATGCAAGCTCAATATTTTATTTTTATATTTAATATAAAATATTTAAATATTTAAACCATGCTTTTAGATTTAATGCACACCACTAATACAGACAGTAAACCTACCATTACAGAAATTTGCATTTAAGGTAGTATTGTGTGGCTTCTTTTACAGTAAGAAAAGCACAACCTTATGAAAAATAAATGTGCTTTATTGTATTGAATGTGCACTTGTAGTGTACTTCAAATCTTAAATGTACTGTCATTGGACATAATATAATATTAATGAAATTAATTTTACTTACAGAGAGCACACTTTCATGACTGTTTCTTACACATTTCTTTAAAAAAAAAGTACACTTGTCAAAAAAAGTTAAACGTTTTATTTAAAAAGTACTTTGCTTTAATCATCTTTTGTCATGCTTTAAAAAAAAGCACTTATTTTAATGTTGACTAAGGCTAACTAATTAAATCACGTGTAAAGTACTTGATTATAATTGTAACTGTAGTGTGTTTTTTTGATATTACATTAAATGTTAATATATTTTAAATGTACTAAATTATCATTACAAATGTGTAATTATTAATATATTTAAAACATGACATTCGAACTCAATAGAAATGACAAAGTATATTTTTGCATGAATTCTTATACATTTGGCAGTACACTTTCTTTAACAATATATCAATGACACTTGAATTATTATGGCATTACATATAAAGATGTAAATGGGTAAAAAAAACGACAACTGAAAAACATACTTTGTCAGAATAGCACTCTAAAGTGCAATTTAATGCATTTAATATAAATGTAAACATGCAAATAAGTGTCAAAACATTAAATTCAGTTCTCACTTAAGTATATTCTTAATATAGTATATGCAACCCTGGAGCACAAAAGCAGTCTTAAGTCGCTGGGGTATATTTGTAGCAATAGCCAAAAATACATTGTATGGGTCAAAATTATTGATTTTTTTTAATGCCAAAAATCATTAGGATATTAAGCAAAGATCGTGTTCCATGAAGATATTTTGTAAATTTCCTACCGTAAATATATAAAAACTTAATTTTTGATTAGTAATATACATTGCTAAGAACTTCATTTGGACAAATTTAAAGGCGATTTTCTCAATATTTCGATTTTTT
>NW_015654520.1:528116-545199 GCF_001515625.1 Sinocyclocheilus rhinocerous
TTGTAGCAATAGCCAACAATACATTGTATGGGTCAAAATGATTTATTTTTCTTTTATGCCAAAAATCATTGGGATATTAAGTAAAGATCATGTTCCATGAAGATATTTTGTAAATTTCCTACCGTAAATATATTGAAACTTAATTTTTGATTAGTAATATGTTTTGCTAAGAACTTCATTTGGACAACTTTAAAGATGATTTTCTCAATATTTTGATTTTGTTGCACCCTCAGATTCCAGATTTTCAAATAGTTGTGTATATCGGCCAAATATTGTCCGATCCTAACAAACCATACATCAATGGAAAGCTTATTTATTCAGCTTTCAGATGATGTATAAATCTCAATTGCGAAAAATTTACCCTTATGACTGGTTTTGTGGTCCAGGGCCACATATTATTTCCATAATAAGTACTATTTTTAAATGTATGTGCTATGGCATAAAAAAATTAGAAACTATGTTTTGCATAAAGAAAATAAAGGCTGTTTTTGGATTATCATGTTGTTATGCATTATGACTGTAAACTGTCAGTTTGTGCCAGTTAGTTCAAATATTTAGTCACGATTAATAAAAAGTGCTGGACCCAATGAGTAATGCTTTCAATTCAGTGCATTAATGCTTTTAATGCTAATGTTTTCATGTGTAATTGTTGGGTCCAGATATTTGTGTAATACAATATGTAAGTGTTAGCAGTTCTAATAATTTGTGCGAGAAATGTGTTCAATTGTCATAAAAATGTTAATGATATAAAAATATCTTATGGGGCCTTAAAAATAGGCTGTTTGCTTTATGCAAAACAATGCCTTTTTTCATTTGCTTTTGGTGAAATATGACTCTGACATGTTCTTTGTGAATTTTTTCCAACCAGTACCAGACTAGTGTTCTCTCTCTCTCTCTGTGTGTGTGTGTGTGTGTGTGTGTCAGATCGGAGAGAGGAGACGGGGTGAGCAAACAGATGCACATCAGCAGTGAGTCACTGGCAGACTTTGAAGAACAGCTTTACATGTGAGCATCATCTCCTCCACTGCACAGTCACCATGATGATACGTTATCCTTCTCAGTGCTGCTGAATGCAGTACATGTCATAGGCCTGTCGAAAAGTTGAATTAATTACATTATATGACAAAATACATGACAGATTAACTGATGAAATGAATCACAATAATGGATGCAGTAAAGTACTGAAAAGACACAGGTGGCTTTAGAAGTCAATGTGTTGTTAGTTTTATTACACAATTGACAGATCATGGGTCATGATTTCATGTTTATAACACTGTTTTTGAATATAATAACCCAAAATGGATTTTTGAATTGAGGTGTTTGTTTGTAGTGCCGTTGAGATGTACCATGATCAAATCAAGTGGCTCGGTCAAGGAAACAGGAAGGTAAATTGAATCTCTGAGATCTTCACTCCATGAATCTGGTTTAAGCAGAACTTTGATGTCCTGTGTTGGTTTGGTTTGATCTGTCAGGTGTTTGGGGTGGTGAACGGGTCCCGCGTCGGAGTGCTTGTCGACACGTCTGATTTGACCTGCTCTACAGAGAGACTAGCAGATCTCCAGCGAGAGCTTCTAGTAGGATCCCAAATGAGTCGTTGCTTCAACTGCATGCTTTATTTTATTCAATGAATCAATTACACTGCTCATTTTGTGGTTTCTTTTTACCAAAGGCTCTCATTGACGAGCAACTGCGCTTCAAAAAACAGCTGCATCTGCTGTCCTACGGCTCAGAAGTCAGCAGCCTTTGGGACAAACCGCTGGATACCTGTCCACTAAGGTGGGTGACGTTGTTTCCACAACACAGATCACACACTACTCATTTGCCTCTCCACTATTCAATCAAACAAGTTTTTTTATGTGTATATATATATATATATATATATGGCTAATTGATTATGTGCAGTGCATTATAAGTCATAATACGGACAGTGATCATGTAAGCCCTTTACCCCATCAGTTCATTCTGCTGTTAGCAATTTTTACGATACCTAGCTCTTGAAACAGTCTTCATGCCGGGAGCTACGGAAGCAGCTCGCTAGGTTTTGGAATATAGCTACACAGTATCCTTTTTTTGTTATGCTACATGTAAAGAAACATGAATGAGTTCAAGAGCAGGAGGCTCTTTCTGAGTGAACACATGCTGTCTCAGGCTCAGGGAGTGCTGTGCGTGGGTCATGCAGCTGCGGGCAGGTGGAGGCTGTGGTCTCCTGCAGGCGCTACAGAGGACACTGACCCGCTCAGAGCTGGACACACTACTCATCATCCTGGGCTCTCGGTGAGAGTTTGTCTTGCTGTGATGAATCACTGTTTCTTAACTTAACTTGAGCCAGCAGCCTTTTCATGTCCTTCACATTCACGGCCGCCTTTAGACATATTTGCAGTCCATTTTCCTTAAATAGTTTGAGTGCTATAATTGGTAATGTCTGAGGAGATGGTTTAAAAGTGGCAGCCTAGGCATAATAGAGCGCAACAGCGGGGTTACAGAAGTAAAAATCCTTCTCATTTTCTCCATGGAGAAACAGGCTTCAAATGATAACATATAAAGCTTTCGAGACAGATCCACCATGAATTGTGAGGTTGCTAAATGGTTGCTCTATTTGTCTGTAAAAGACCAAAGTCAGTGCAATTTGGAAATATAAATAGCTCAACAGCCCACTCCCATGAAGCATTGCAAATCATGTAATCTAGTCTCTTTACACTCTCGTTTTTTTGCTTCAAATCAAATGTTTCAATGTCATAATGGAGTGGCTTAATTTGGTCCTTGACTCAGAACTCTGTATCATAGAAAGCTCATGGAGAAAATCAATAGAAAAAATACTTTGGAAACAAGGCAGATGAAAATGTGTGGTCACTGTTTGCAGTTTAAGTTACTGATGCGAAATTATGTTTGGAACCTTATAATGATTATCTAATGATTTTTTATTTATTTTTTTCAGCCCTGATCAGACAGTAGACGTTATATGTGATTTTTTCGAAATTACATACAGTGGTGACAAAAAGTATTCGGACACTGAAATCACTTAAAATATAAGAATTTTATTCTATTAGATAACAAAATAAAATTAAAGTGACATTTATTTTGTCAAACACACTTTTCAAGCAAAGAATTATTTTAAAAAAAAGGGTTTGAAATTATAGTAGACATAATGTTCAAACAAGACAAAAATTATTTGGATACTTGTTATTGTCTGATGTTAGTGGATCATGTTCATACTTAAAGAATGAAAATCTTTCATCTTCGAAACACAAGTGAAGATATCCCTCCATTTAATTCCATTGCACCAAAGGCTTCAGAAAGTTAGTAAAAATGTCTTAAAAGTAATGCATATAAATTAAGTCTTTGAAGAGACACAATCAGCACTTGCTTGACATTTTTTTCAGCCCTGATCAGACAGTAGACGTTATATGTGATTTTTTAACTCAGAACCGAATGCCTTGTGTTCATGCGGTCGCCTACAGCTGCAGCAGTCCGGCCGCCATTGTGAGTATCATAGACGGTCTTTATGTAATATGCAGAGGGACGTTTCTCATTATTGTCACTGATTGATGTGTGCTGTCGTAGGAGACTGTGAAGCAAATGGCAGAAGTTTCCGGGGGGAGATATCACCTGTTTTCTGCTGCACTGGTAATCTGTAAAAAACCCTCAAAATATGTGACCCTGGAGCACAAAAGCAGTCTTAAGTCGCTGGTTTTGTCAAACACACTTTTCAAGCAAAGAATTATTTTAAAAAAAAGGGTTTGAAATTATAGTAGACATAATGTTCAAACAAGACAAAAATTATTTGGATACTTGTTATTGTCTGATGTTAGTGGATCATGTTCATACTTAAAGAATGAAAATCTTTCATCTTCGAAACACAAGTGAAGATATCCCTCCATTTAATTCCATTGCACCAAAGGCTTCAGAAAGTTAGTAAAAATGTCTTAAAAGTAATGCATATAAATTAAGTCTTTGAAGAGACACAATCAGCACTTGCTTGACATGTGAGGTTTATTCAGCTACGATGAGCAAATATGCCTTTTATCATATTCGATGTGCTCTATGCATGTGTGTTGTTCAATGTTTATATGTGAATAAATTAAATGTGTTCATCATATAAAACAACTTTGTCTTCAGAAGACTTGGAATAAACCTCAAAATTAATTTGGGTTACTTTTATGTCTTTATGAAGTTACTGAAGCTTGAAAGCTTGAAATCGGCAAGACTTCCAATGGATTGACAAAAAAAAATATGAAAAAACATTAAAAATGTCTTTGATTCCAAAGGTGAACAAAAGTCTTATGGGTTTGTAACAACATAAGGTTGAGTAAATGATTACATCATTTAAATTTTTGGGTGAACTATCCCTTTAATGTGGTTCTCTAGGACACCCGTGTTTGAAATTAAGGATAAATGACTTCATCTGTCCACCAAAACACAGTTGATTAAAAATCACTGAGCAAAAAAGACAAAAGACAAGTGAAGTTAGTGAAGAGAAAACCTCCTGCAGTTTTTGATTCCAGATGATAATCGCTTCGAAATGTTATTCTAAAAACCTTCAGACATTTTTGTGTGCCGTCAGTGTTCAAATACTTTTTAGGACCACTTTATTTCATAAATAGTGTAGGAATATCTGTGTGTGTTTGTCTACCAGGGTGTAGTGGACAGCAGTACTGACGTAGATCTGCTGTGGGCGGAGATTAAAGCAGCTCGCAATGTTCTTACCCAAATTCAGAACATGCGCCAGGGTCGACTGGGAGACACAGCTGTCACTGTTGATTCAGAGGTGATGCTACAAACATTTACATTAAAATCCTTCTGTAGACAATTACAGAAAAGTACTGTGTTAGTATCGAGGTAGAGTGATGATATTTTACTACGACGGTTCTCTGATACATACCATGAATGACCCTTGTGAAAAAGAAGTGCCCTTAATTCTATGGAATGTGAACTTGTAGTGTACTTCAAAGCATAAAAGTATATTTTTAATAAACTGTACTTGCAAATAATATTACATTAATGAAAGTGTACGTAGAGTGCTCATTCATGACTGTTTTGCAAGTACACTTTTAAAAAGTTAACTTTGAAATAATGTCAGTTTAAAAGTTTTAAAGGGGTCATATGACGTTGCTAAAAAAGAACATTATTTTGTGTATTTGTTGTAATGAAATGTGTTTATGCGGTTTAAGGTTAAAAAAACATTATTTTCCACATACTGTACATTATTGTTTCTCCTCTATGCCCCGCCTTTCTGAAACGCGTCGATTTTTACAAAGCTCATCGTTCTGAAAAGCGAGGTGTGCTCTGATTGGCCAGCTATCCAGTGCGTTGTGATTGGCCGAATACCTCAAGCGTGTGACGGAAATGTTACGCCCCTCACATACTGTGATGCTCTGTGTCCCGGCCGGAGCGACGAGACAAGACCAATAAAACCCATTATAAACGAGGCATTTGTTGAATGTTCGTTCTTAGTATTACTTGATTTACATTTTAAATGTTCTGATTTGGAACTTCATTGTCATATATGTGTATTTACAAAAATTTACATGACATACAAGTTTTAAAATAAATGAGGCTAAAGTGTATTTAACCATAACATAAATGTTCTTCAGTACATTTGTCAGTACACTTTAACCATATTTCAACTTGTCCTACTTAAGTGGGTCAAAAAAGCACTTTTAAGTCAAGTCAAGTCACCTTTATAGTTATATAGTGCTTTATACAATACAGATTGTGTCAAAGCAGCTTCACAGTGTTAAACTAGAAAATAGTGTGTCAATAATGCAAACAGAAATTCAATTCTGCTGTAAAGCAGCTCTAAATAAAGGACAGTAGTAGCAGTCAATTTTTTCAGTTAAACTCAGTTCATCTTTGATTCTGTGATGTCATCGTCCAGCTCAGTGTCTGTGTGATCATGTCAATAATATTGTCAGAGATTAAGTGTCCCCAACTAAGCAAGTCAAAGGGGACAGTGGCAAGGAACCAAAACTCCATCGGTGACAGAAATGGAGAAAAAAAAAAAACTTGGGAGAAACAGTTCTCCTCTGGCCAGAAGAAACCAGCATGGTGTGGTTTAATTCCAGGCTGCAACGCAAGTCAGATTGTGCGGAGGACTCGTCTGATTCTCATGGTCTTGTGCCGATGGCTGCCTAGTTGACGAAATTAATTGCATTTAATTAAAATGTAAATTATAATAAATTTTCATGTAATTGCAATTAATATACAGTTAAGTGTCCGAAGATATTACATTAAGTTCACACTTAAGTATATTATTTTAAAGCATGCTATTTATGTAATAAGTACTCTTTTTAATAGTATGCTAAATGTACTTATTTTTCACAAGGGTGAATATTAATGCTGCATTCATGTACCCTAAGATATACTAACATAGTATATGTCCAGTAAAACATGGTATTGCTATGGTACATGTCTAAAAAATATTGTAGTACCATGGCACTTTTGGTTTGTGAAATGTAGTGTTTTCTACCAGTTTACTCCTACATACTATAAAGTTATGAGAGCTGGAAACTTTCACTTTTTTACTTTCAGTTCTCACTTCAACCTTCACAGATCTCCACAGGTTTGGACAGTGTGACTCTTTCTGACTTCAGTCCTGCAAGTTCTGCTCTCAGTGCTCCACTGTGTATCCAGACCACAGGCCCAGTACCCACCACCTCCAGTGAATGGCTGAAGACCCACGGCCTGAAGGGTATCTGCCATGCGATGCCTTTTCAAAGTCTGATAAGAGAATATCTGTTTAAATATCAAATTATTTTTAAGAATGTTCAAATTTTCTAGAATAGTCAGTACTGTAACGACCAAAAAGCACAATCTCAAAATCTTACAAACATGTTTGCATGTGTCAGTTTAATTGCCAGTGTATATCTTGGGTAAGTCTCTTTGATCAGAGTGGTTAGTCTTGGCTAACAGTTGTGTTCGTGCAGCTCAGAAGCTGGATCTGTATCAGCTGCTGGCTCGTAATGCCTATTCTCCACAAGAGATGTTTGTGCCAGTCTTGGGAAAGACTGTTTCCTCTACAGTTCACGAGGTGATGAACATGTCCTGCTGCATTTATAATCCAGTTTGAGACCCATCTGTTCACATGTACAGCAGACTTACTGAACTAACTCAGTGTGCTTGTCTGCAGCGGGTCATGGTACGGTTTGAGTGGCATGATGGAACAGTGAAGAATTTGCATGTCGATCTTCCATCACTGCAAAAGTACCAGGTACATTTTTTAAACCAAAAACTCCATATACCATACTTATACCATCTAGAAATCATATAAAACCAGCTGCAGTCCTTCAAGCATTGTAAGTAATGTTAGCCATTTTGCTAACCTCCAACTTGCTAACTTGGCCACAATTTAACTAAAACGACAAAAAGAATTAGTACAACGTGGCCACAAATTAAGTCATGGGAGTGAATTTCACTTGGTCATTCGTGTCTTCCATCACTACTTGAAGACTGCGTTAGCCACTCTCAAAAATTCCTTAACATGAACACTCCGCATTACTGAATGATATATTATTTACCTAACTGAGAGGTTGAGATATCACAGAGACAGACGTGATATCTCACAACTCCCATTTCAGTGATATCTGTCAGACAGTAAGGATGTGTGTGCTATTCCATACAAAGTTGTATTTAAATGGATTTTGCATGTTTCTTCCCATCTGTTAAGAATCTGTGGCATTCTGTAGTTTTCACTTAGTTTTGTCTTTCATGTGTGGCATGCAGAAGCGACTCATGGGTGCTGTGCATCTGTTTGAAAGGAGAGTTCAGTGGCTGAACCGGACGGGAAGCCAGCAGATATGGGGAACCGTGTGTGAGCAGAGGTGAGAACCTTTAGACTGTATAGATAGGTTTCTATTATTTCAACAGCACCCTGCAAAGTGGACTTCGCAAATAATCAGTGAACACTGCGTTGGGTTCCTGTGAACTGAACAAAATGCATTGTGGTCAGCACAAACCATGTTTATTATTGAGTGTTAGTGCATATTGATCTTCGTTTTCCAGCCTTTAACTTTTGTGGAAATCCATTAACGCTGACGTTTTTGCTGGGCCATGCAGGAGGATCCAGGGATGTGGAGTATATCTGTGTGTCTCAGTTGCTCCTTCTCTGTCTTTCTCCATGCAGGGTGCAGGTGCTTCTGGACATGTCTGGGATGAACGCCCACTACCAGCTCCATATCCAGCATGCCATCCGGATACTACTGCAGGAGCAGCTGGCTAATAAACACAGCTTCAATGTCATCGTGTAAGTGTTTTCACTCATTTATAGTGTGACAGATTATGATCTGCTTTGTCATTTAGTCCCAAAGTCTCCTGTCCCTTTCTCTCTGGAAGTCATTGTAAAACTTGAGATTTTCCTCTTTATATACCAGTCAAAAGTTCGGACACACTTGCACACAGCGATTCCACCAAAACTTTCAAGCTTTAAAAAGTTCATACAGACATCAGAAATGCAATCCATGTTTACCAAGTAGTTTAAATGAAAACCGATGAGGTTTGTTCTTGCTTTCAAGCACGGTTGAGCTGCTATTGACCATATCTGATGTGCATTGATCAATGCTTAAATGTGAATAAAAGCCCAATTTAAATCCAAAGGCTTGGATTGAACCGTTTGGATGTGAACCCGTTCAATACAGGATGCACCTAATGGAGTTGCTTTACAAAATGACTAAAATGAGGAAAGCTTGAATGTAGACAAATGATATAGATTGCTTTGATTTAATATTTAATTCCCATACATCCATTTGTTTTTTCATATAGTTTTGATGGTGGCATTAATCCTAAAATGTGAACAATAGCAAAACTAAAGAATAAGTAGATGTTTCTAGAAACGTTTGAACGGTAGTGTATGTATCTACATTTGCATCTATACAATGAAATTGATATATTGATATATTAATATTATTTGAAGTCTAGCGCAAAACAGCTCACGTAAATGCAAATTATAAACTTTATCTGTGTGTGGCACTGCACCAGAGCAGCAGAGTTCAGGTACAAGCAGGAATGGACCGGCGATAGGGAGAACTGAGACTTTTCTCGATACACTGGTCGACTTGTGGTCCAGCTGTCAATCCCACATTTAGATACCAAGTAAATAAACAAAGATTTTAATAGGAGAATAAATTCTGACATCATCTGACCGGCCTATTTAAGCTGCGGTGGTGGATCCTGGCAACAGTCAACAGTTTTGAAAAATTAACAGGCCTATATATATATATATATATATATATATATATAAAACTAGATAATACAGCAAGCAGTAGTTTTTTTTATTAGGTTGATAGAAGTGTCAGGCTGTGTCCATTTTGCTCATGATATATATCAAAGTACTGTGTTATTACATGATAGCTAATTAATTAATGAACTAATTAATTAATGGGATTAATGATAGCCAGTATGCTCTCTTAATAGTAAAAGCTCTTTATTGGCATCTATGAAAGAACCTTTAACAAATATGGAACCTTTCCTTTTCACAATAGTGGAAAAAGGTTCTTCAGATTCTTCAGAAAAACTGGTTCTTTTCAAAACCTGAAAGGTTCTTTGGGAACCAAAAATGGTTCTTTAATCTATAGCATCACTGTGAAACCCCCTTTTGGCGCCTTTATTTTTAAAAGTGTCAATTTGTAAGGGTACATTAAATTGGTCCCTACAGTACAGCTGGCCATCCAACACAAATGCCTGTACAAACACATCATAAATTGCTTTTCATAAATCAGTGCCGGTGTTCTTTATTAATAACAGAATCACATTTGTATCATCACACAGAGGAAATGAAGGCAGTAATGGGCCAGTATAAAGCCTCTGTGCCATTTATCGTCAGTCTTCAGCAGTTGTCTGCTCCTGTTTTAGCATAGTCATGAGCGATCTACTTTAGTCTGGCATAAATAGAAGTCTTAATAGATTTTGCCTGGGAGCGCAGCGCACATACCTGCTCTTAATACTGCAGAGCAGCTGCACGGCTTCACTCCAGAGCATTTCATCATGTCACATGACTCAGCCGGTTACCTGTTATTGAATAAATCTATAGTGTGGAGCCACATTTACATACACACATTGTGAATTATTAAAAGTGTCATTTAATGTTCTTTGAACTTTGTTTAAAAATGTATTTCCATGACTTGATTGTTTATATATGGAAAGTAAATGAGCAGGATGCCTAACAGGATGAAAATAAATAGCCATTGACAGTGAGCTTATATTAGGACCCTGACTTAAGGTTCATTTTAATGTCCATCCTTTAAAATTGATAATATTTTATTTAATATATTATAGCACATTATGCCATGAAATGTACTATATTGCAGGAATGAATAACATGTCATCTGTCGAGTTCATTTCCTGTTTGCTGCCACATTCACTGTACTGTATGTGATCTTGTCAATGTTCATCACAGTTTTGGATCAGATGTCAAGTCATGGCAGGAGAAGATGGTTCCCTCCACCCATGAAAACCTTCAAGCTGTTTGGCTGTAAGAGGACAGGATGTGCTTTTGACTTCACAGTCTGTTGTTCTCTCTCTCATTTTCTGATTTTAAAGGCCTTTCATTAGTGGTGTTTGCTAAGGCATCACTATTGCTATTGCTCACACTGCACTACCAGATCAGATTTTGATCAAAACGGAGTAAAAATGACTGAAATCACAACTATCATCTATCTCCAAACAAAACAAAACAAAAAAAACCTTAATAGTAGTTAATCCATTTTAGGCATTTCATTCTGTGTTCACTTAGTCTTAATACAGAGTTCTGGCATGAAACTCTAGATGGCGCAGTCCGATAGGTCTAACTCAATCTGACCTAATGACATCATTATCACATGGCACAGCTGATTGGTTCTCTCCTGTATCGGTAGCCAATGAGCCCGCTGTTCAACATTCAAATATATGACTAGTGCTTGTTGTAGCAGTGCAGCTTGCTTCAGAAACCCTCCACCTTCCCCAGCTCCACCTGTATAAATCTGCTACGAGGTGATTCATTTACTCTATATGGGGGTTATTTCATGTATGCTATATTTGCAGCAGCAATATTTCTTACATGCTCACAGCAGCATGTTGTGGATGTATTGGCAGTAGCAAGTCTCGGTACTTGCTCTGCCGCAGCAGCAGCGTAGCAGATCTGTTCCGCCAAGACCAAATACATTAACATTGTCATGTACATTACCATGCCAATCCCTGAGTTGTCATGACAGAACTCCATTTCAGTTGTGTATTTCATTCTAGCAATTGTTTTTGTTCCCAAGTTCAGTTTAAGTTCATCCCAAAACAGTAAATCTGTGCAGCCTGTGTGCATTTCCTAATATAGCCTGTTCTGCTTTTCAAGGTCTAGAGTTTAATTGAAGCCTAGAAAGAAATAGTCTTTTGGTGATAAATCTTGTTACTTACAAACTCTGAGACCTCTGTGTGTGTGTGTGTGTGTGTGTGTGTGTTCAGGTGGATTCAGGCAGTCGAGTGTGTCAGGGGTCGTAATACTCTGGCTGCTCTACGGTGCGCTCTAGAGGAGGAAGCACAGGAAGAATCATCACTGACTCGAGGCGTGTACCTCCTCACCACCGGCATGCCAGATCAACATATGGTTAGTTGGACACTCACGGTTCATTTTAATCACTTGCAAGCCAAGGTCCTGTCACACGTAGTTCCCAGGATGTGGATTTGTTGTCTAGTGGCCGTCACGTTTCTTGTGGCCTTCAGTTATTTTGTTGATTTTACAAGAGAACTATTGAATGCAGCCCAATGGAAGACTTTTTCATCCCAAAAATAAAAATTAGCTTAAAATGGACTCACCCTCAGGCCATCCGTGATGTAGATGTAGATGAGTTTACTCTTTCATTGGAATAGTTTTGGAGAAATCACTTGCTCACCAATGGATGCTCTGCAGTGAATGGGTGCCATCAGAATGAGAGTCCAAACAGCTGATAAAAACATCACAATAATCCACAAGTAATCCACACCACTCCCGTCCATCAATCAGGGCTGCACAATTAATCGAAATTAAATCACAAAGGCGATGAAACACGATTAGGCAGAAGCTGCGATTGTCATGCGTATCTTTCAGTGTATCTATCTATAATGAAATGCTAATCGACATAGCCTTTATCACTGCTTAGAATACAATGAAATATTGTGTGCCTTAATTATTCTGTGTAAGAAGCCACATCATCTCACAGAAGGATTTATTTCAAACACTTTTTTCAGACGTTATGAGGTGAGTTTGGAGTAAAAACATGTTATTAGATGTGGTATTTTCACGTGGTCTCAGATGGAGCAGCATTTACTACACAGAGCCGTAGTTCACTGAGAAGATACGCAAACAACTGTCCTTATCACGAACGATTTCGTCGATTTCATAATCCTACGATTATATCGTCTGCGATTATGAACGCGATTTTGCATAGCTTGTCAGAGAACTATGGCTCTGTGTAGTAAATGCTGCTCCACCTGAAAGCAGATGATGGAGATTTACTACTAATCACAGAACCGGCTTTACTGACAAAATGTGCATGACAATCGCGATTAATCGCGTTCGATTAATCGTGCAGCCCTACCATCAATTAACGTCTTGTGCTGTGTGTTTATAATGAACAAATCCATCATTAAGATGTTTTTAATCTTCAAACTGTTGCTTCCGGGTAAAAGATTAGTCTTCCATAATATTGCTTTCTCCAATGAAAAAATCATCTCATCTGAATCAGGAGAGTAATATGCACAGTCAAAAACATCTCGAAACAAATATGTCAGTGATGTGGGAGGACAACAGGGGATGGACTTTTTCCCACTTATTATTATTCACTTATTATGGATTATGGACTCATGTTTTGGCCAGAAGCGATGGTTTAAAGATAAAATGCCTTAATGATGGATTTTTTTTTTTTACAAGCACGCAGCTTTTTGCTTCACAAGACATTAATCGATGGACTGGAGTCGTTTGGATTATTTGTGGATTATGGTGATGTTTTTATCAGTTGTTTAGGCTCTCATTCCGACGGCACCCATTCACTGCAGAGGATCCATTGGCGAGCAAGTGATGTAATGCTACATTTCTCCAAAACTCAGAAACTGTTCAGAAATTCATCTACATCTTGGATGGTCCGAAGGTGAGTAAATCTTCATCAAATTTTCATTTTTCATTTTTCAAGAGCCCACTTGAGACCCCTTTGTTTCTCATAGGACACGGTTAACAGAAATGTACAATGGCGTGGGCTATTATATGAAGTATCTTTCTTTGTGTCATTGTCACATGGAGGATTTTGTAGACATTGGAGATACGTTTTTGTTGTTAGTGTTTTGGCCGGAATGTTATTTGAACATAAACATGCAAATAAATCAATCTTTTAATTGGACAAATTCATTGACATAATTAAAACTCATACTTAAAACTCTTTATTTAATTCATTTTTCAAAATATAGTTAATATAAATGATACACATATAGAATAATGTCCAATGAAAAATTTACAATTTTTAAATTGAAAAATAAATGGACATTTTAAAACTGTTTAGTTAATGTTTTAAAGTATGTTTTAAAAAATATTCTATTTATTATTAAATAAAAAATTACTTAAATTAATGTATTAAAATATAGTTAAATACAATAATTAAACAATAATGTGTATTAATTTGTCAATTTAAAAACTTTTTTTCAAAAAAAAATTACATAATTAGTCCTAGTCCCTCCATATTATTCTTCAAATTTTGATATAGTGATGAATTGCTAAAAACCATATTGAACCCTTCAAAAATGACCGTACTGCCCTCTGCTGTTCAGAAATAAAAGGTGCCTTTTCTGTATTTTGATACAGATGTATCATCACCTCTCATCCTCAGGTTTCTGTCACTGCTTATGTGTCTGAGCGCTGCAGCGCAACAAACCTGAATCTCCACGTGTGCCTGTTCACCGGAGAGGAGGACACTGCCCGCTGCCCTCTGCCCCATTACGCCACCCGGACTGAAACCGCCCGGGCTTTGAGCGGCCTGGCCCACGCGGGCAACGGACGCTTCCTTTGGATGACTGACACTGGTGAGAAGAGACTGTCGTATGAGTGTCTGAATGATAGCTGACTGACTTCTTCAGGGAAGATGAGTTTGAAGTAGAAGGTAGGACAGAATTACAGGAACTGCTGTAAAAATAAGTTTTTGATTAGAATGGACGGACAGTCCCATCATTCAGTTTTATTTTGTTGTTCAGTTTTTGAGACGGTTCCTAAAAGTCCCTAGAGCTGCTGTATACTTGAGCTCTGAATGTTGTGCTGCTTTTGTCTCTGTCATGTGTACAACACATGGTGCCTGAACCCAGTGCAACTTACAATGGGAAGTCTTGTGTTTGTGTGTGTGCAGTGGAAAATATGAGCCTCTGCCTCGTCTTTCCCTGCAGGCATTGTGGAGAGTGATGACATCAGTGCCCTAATTGGAGAAATGGAGACGGCCGTTAATTATTTTCAGAAGGTGAGTTCAGAGCAGTGTGTTCCGGGCGCTTTTCTCACATGACCTGTATGTGACCTGTGTCCACAGTGTCTAAATAATTCATGGGAACCCGAAGAAAAGTTTGAAACACCTGCAAGAAAAGATCAGTTGTTGATGTTTAGAAAGGTTCATCCAGGTCTTTGTGTTCATTCAAAACCAGCTGGATTTGCTGAAAAAGTTTCATTGCTCATCCGAGCTGCGTCATCATCTCTTCAATCAAGTCCAGTTGCTGTTAAAGTCACAGTGAAGTCACTAAATCAAAGAATGATTGAGACTGTTTACTTTCTTAATGCATACACTCCTGTTTAAATATTTTGGGTTCAAGATTTTTTTTTTTTTAAGAAATGAATACTTTTTATTCAGCGAGGATGCATTAAAGGGGTCATATGATGTTGCTAAAAAGAACATTAACACTCTATATCCAAATAGAAAACAGTTATTTTATATTGTAATAATATTTCACATTTTTACTCTCTTTACTGCATCAAAAAAATCAGCTTTGGTCCGCATAAGAGACTTTTGGAGATAAATGTTATTTCAAAGACGAAATCCCAAAGCTGGCTTTGTAATCTTTCATCAGTATGTATTTATTTGCTCCACCTTAACGCTTTTCCACCCCCTTTTCACAATCCAGTAAATACCCAGTAGATAAAGTCTCACCCTACATTTTTCCATCAGATTACCAAAGTAAAATGGATCGCTAACACTGTTTCATGTTGACTATATATTACCTGCAGTTGTTGCTGATGCTGCATAATTGTAATGCTTCATACATCCATGTTTTTTCTGCAGTGCTCTGAATTAGTGGACTCTCTGATCCTGAAGGGCTCTGACAGGGGTTCAGGAGAAACATGTACCCCATCCATCAAACCCCGGGCCTGGGCATGCAACGCGCAACTGCCATCTCCTCGACCCACAACACTCAGCCTTGCTAGACTGGTCAGATCACTCTCTTCATCTCACCATCAAACATGTTAAATGCTTGTTCCGTCATACTCTCTGAAATGCTATGCTGAATATGTTCAGCAGCAGCATATGTTGCGTTTGAGATGCTGGTGTGCTGGTGCTCTCATCATGCTTCATTACTAGTATAATCAGTAAGACCTTGCCTTCATCAGCTAGAATTTACCAGTGATTAGTTTCACATAGCCAGACCTTTCAACAAGTCCTGTTCAGCCGATTCTAGCTGAGAGCCATCATGAAAATCGGTTTGTTTGGTTGATATGCGCTGTTTAAGTACAGGTGTATTTGATTACAGACTATGTAAACCATCTTAGAAATGCATGCTGGTCTAAACTGGTCTTTTGAGTAGGACACTTAAAGGGATATGAACTCTGTCAGCTTTCATTCACCCCCACGTCATTCCAAGCCTGTAGTTATTTCTTCTGCTGAACACGAAAGAAGATATTTTGAGGAATGTTGATAACCAAACCGTTTTGGTGACCATTGACTTCCACTGTATTGGCAAAAAACACTAAGTCTGGAACAACATGAGGGAATAAATGATGACAGAATTGTCATTTTTGGGAGAATTATGCCTTTAAAGATGTTTTCTTAATGAATGCTTTTTCATCATGATGTATGACGTGAACAGGAAAGCAGGCAGAAGAGCAGATTGGCACAGAACAGCTTGACTTGGAGGCCAAACAGCTCTAAAGCAGATATCCCACCAGGTGTGATGACTTATTAACATCCTGACTGTAATTATTAGAGATCACACACCAAATGGACTCTATTTGCCATGCAAACTGTTTGTTTTCATTTATATTCTAAATACATTTTTCTTTATTTTGCTGCAGATAAAGTATCTCATTCTGTCCACGTCAGATTCTGAAAGCATGTCAGTGTCATGTCAGAGACACACTACTAAATGCTGGACTATTTATTTGACTCATGGTGCATTGATATTTTTTTCAGAATATTTAAATGGTCTTTTTTTATAGTCCAGTCAGCTGATATCAGCACAGCAGCAAGGCCGTCGAGGTCTGCGGATCAGAGGAAAACCAACGTGTCTCAGTCTGTCTTCTTCATGGAAGACGGCAACTTGGGTTAGTGGAAATGGATTTCCCTGTTTCTCTGGCCATAGCCAGAAACATTACCACATGAGATCCACATATATGCAGTATTGGCTCATATTGTGTCATATAGTGTTGATTGTCCTATCTAGGTGTTATCTTCAAGAAATATCCAAAATCAAAGAGTGTGCGCAAGTCTATAGCCACTGTTAAACTACCAAAACATGAAGACATCTGTTCAACTAAACAGGTACTGTACTCTATTACCAGTACCATTATATTTGTTTAATAAAAATCCCTCACTTTTTGCTAATTCCTCCTAAAGTTTTTAAGCTACAGAAATTGGCACACCTTTTCTGTTCTGACCTGATCAGACCTGTATTTTTCACGTTACAGGTATGTACAATATGTAAGATTTTTTAATTAAAATATCCAAAAACCACTAGAACAGAACAGTGTTATATATTTTGCTGACTTGTGTACTTACATTATCCCAAATGTTTCGAAGAATGTTTAAATCCAGAGAAATAAGCAATTTTAACTAGTGAACCGGAGCGTGTCCATTGTGTCATCTGTCAATGACGTCATAACCCCTCGATTTCCGTTTTGTTTTGTAGAAAA